>NC_066847.1:19488169-19789836 GCF_001640805.2 Lates calcarifer | reverse complement strand
TGACCCCTCTCCAAGCCCACAGGCTTTCTCAGCTACAAAGATGAAACGGGCAAACACCTGAAACAGTGTACAGGTATGCAGGTAACTGCTAAGTAAAGGTCACTTAATAGTAAATAGCAAAGTACATTCTGGTCGTAGAAAGTCATATTCCTTGTTGCCTGCGTGAGCACTGCAGCAACCTGGGATCAGCCATGTACTGAAACAGTGTCCTTTGACAGTGTTGTTGTTTCCTTTACTAAACCCACATTGGTCCTTAGGCTTCAGAGGTACAGGGTGGCAGATGGCCGGCCCCCTCGCAGAGTTGCTCCACCAGCTTGGACCAGCACACATGTTCCCTCAGTGCAATTAAGTCTAGCTGACCCCTCAGAGCCCCCTGCGTCAGCGGGGTGTTTCCGTCGCGTTCCTCCATGCAGATGCTAGCACCAGCGTGTTCGACGTGCAAACCCTCGCCACACGTGTCACACTGTGCACATATGGCTGCTCCGTGTTCAGCATGTTTAATAATGCTGACATGTTTTAGGAGATAACATTAAGGCGGCAGGAGACCTAGACTAAATTGACCGTCCGTATGACAAATAAAGCTGTTAGGTTTCAGTGTTAGGGCTGTGCAGCGTGCATGAGAACGCAGACAGTGATAAAGTAATAATATATTGCAAAGAACATGACTGAGAAATGATGTTCATGTTCACTCGAGTTGTTATTTGTTTGGCTATGCATGACAAAAAAGTGCTTTGTTCACTTGCCGTTCTTAAATCAAATTCCCTTTTTTGATTGAAAGAACAAATCACTCACCGTTTGCGATCTGACTCATGGAACAGCATCTCACTCTCCCTCACTCTCGCTCTCTCTCCTTGTCCATATGTACAGTAAATATATCTCTTTATTTGCATGCACAGACTGCACTGAGGCATGACAATAAAAAAAGCAGCTTAATATATCAAAAAATCTGTCTGATTTATTGGCATCTGAAGTGTTTGCTAGCAACAAAAATCATTCCCATGCCAAATAGTCTTTGTAAGGCTTGACTGCTATTTACTGTCATGCGTCTCATTTTAGTGTTATGGGTGATTATGATGGGGAGGCCTGTGCTGCCATATATTAGCATGCGCTGAATGAGCTGTGGGACATGATGCCCCGTGACTGCGAGGTAAATGAAAGCAGCTTGCTTATGCAGATGCATTTACAGCCCGACACGAACTGAAAATAGCCTCCAACATTATGCAGAGATGTAGTGCTATGTAGCTATCCATACACTTGGTGTATTTATGATTTATCCATCAATCCTTCCCTCCATCTATCTTGAGTAACTGCACATCCTTACCCATCAGTCTGCACAACGAGCTTCCTGAAGCCCCCCTTTTTTTTTTTAAACATCCCAGTCAGTCATTTTTCCTATCCAACATCCATCCAATTTGGGATATGCAGAACAGCTGACCCATTGTTGTCCCGATTCCAGCAGAGAAACCTGAATGCATCAGTATTGCTGTCAGTCTGTGGGTAAATTACTGTGGTTCCCACTGTCCTGCTGCAAGGCCCGGGGTCAGACTGGGCTGTATCTGCCCCTTTCATCCAATTAGGAAATGAGTTAAAACCCTTCACTTGGGCCAGGACGAGCTGACAGACACACACACACACATACACACACACACACGCAGGTGCTGGCCGCAGCATCTGCCCCATCACCCGCGCTATTTCTTAATTTAGATCTCAAGTAGGATAAGCGGTCAAAACACACATACAAACACACTGAGGGATAAATAGACCGTCTGTCTCCCCACTTCCCCCCTCTGTCTGCCACATGGTGCAGACACACATCAATTGATTCGGCATCTCTCTTCCCGTCTCACTTTTTCTCTCTCTCTCTCTTTCTTTCTTGCTTTCATACACACAAACACACACACACAAGCATGTAGCCCCTCCCCTGGGGATGAAATCACTTACACGCACACACACATATATACACACACACAAATATCGGGTGGCTTGTTGCTGGAGTGGACAGGCCTTTGTGAGATAACGGGCAAACGCAGCCTGACAGGCTCGGCTTGGCCATTATTGAATTGCAGTGAAGACTATATTACTTTAGAGTGAGATAAAAGACTACATACAAGACGGATGGGTGGGGGACATCAAACAAGACTGTGTCCAGATTGTGCCAGGAGTAATCCGGCTGAAGGCAGCGCTGATTTCCCCCAGGCCAGGTGCCATTTCTACTTGAATAATTCTTATGAGGAATCCAACAGCAGCTCCGCCTTTGTGCCATCATTTGTATCGTCTTCTAGATTCCTTCCATCATATCCTTTTTTTTTTATACACCCTGGTCTTGTCCATTCTTCTATCTCGTTCCTTGGATTGCTGTTGCAAAAAACTCCGATGTTATGATTGGAATTCTTCAAAATCATTTAACTTCATGTGGCGCGTCCTCGGCCCGGGGATGTTTCTCGACTATGAATGGAGAGGGAGGCACCTCGGGGGAAATACTTGTGATGGTGTTTGGGAGGTTTGGCCAAGAATGCAATATGGATCACAGGGGAAGCCATCTGATGTTGAGGAAACATTTGGCACCTTGAGTCATCTGCTGAACTTGTTTGCAGTCAGAGGTGTCTTTGATCTCTAGACAAAAAGCATTGTAAACAGATGCTTTGTGTTTGCTCACTCTGAACATCTTAGGCTGCAAAAAGGCTGACAGGTATGATGATGATAATGTTGTGAAGTGAGGTGATCATTACTCACTTCAAAGGGGAAATTAACAACTATAAAAACAATGCAGAAATCACTATATGAAGCACGACTAACAGCTTCCCTCTTTCCCACTGTTCTATTATCTGTTACAAGGTGATAGAACTCTTTTGTAGCTGGCAGTGCTGAATGGCATTGGACTTGACAGTGATGCTGGCATATCATTAATCAAATATATATGCATGGAAATCATCTAGGAGCCCTGCCATAGGTTACGCTCAGGTGGCAAGGAATAAAAGAAGTGGGGTGAAAAGAGGCTTTTTCCACCAAGATCCAATACAATTCCCACAGAATTAAAAAAGAAGGCTGGCTCCAACATAAATCCAAAGTCGACATTAATAAAATATCAATGCTCAGTGATATGGGAAAATCGATCTAGCTCAGCTGGTTCTTAGAATTACAAGGCAGAGTCATGGGCAATTTAAGAATCTCCAAGTTGTGGACATGACACGTTTGTAGGATGTCTTCTGAAAGACGCAATCGTGTTGTGGTTATGTTCCATGTGGCTGCTGTGTCAGATTGCATGCAATTGATGTGTGCGTGTGTGTGATGGGCACAAAGAGAAAGAGACCACAAACAGCACATCTGAGGACCTTGATGCTTTTTTTGTTTTTAATTAGTAATATGCCCTCCACTGGATGAGTCTTACTGACTAATGTCAGGCAAAGCAACAAAAAGTGCAGTTGAGGTGCAGGTTAAAGCCATTAAAATATAGAAATTGAAGATGGTCCATGATTTCTTCTTTACTCTGTGATAAGAGAACTACTACACAGAAACTGTCCCCTAAAAACAAAAAAAAAAATGCTACAGGTCACTTCTATTGTTAGGCAACCTCTAATGGTTGTATTAATTATGACAGGAGCTAAGGAGGAAGTCAGATGACATTGTATAAAGAGTGACAAACTCCATATTAAAAGAAGGTCATGGTGGATAGAAAGATAGTAACTGTAAGTCAAACTCTGATGTTTCTCTAAACCTAAGCAAACCGTACTCATGGCATTTTCAGCTCATGAGATGTATTTTTCTAACACTTATTTGTAAGCTTTGGAAAGCACTGAGAAATGATATCATACTACCAATAGGTCTCACTTCTATGTGCCATTCAAATGACATATTTTACTTATTACTGCATGGATATGTACAATTAAATAATGACTCATTTCATTAGAAAAACATAAAATCACATTTAAATCAAGTTTGTTGCCTCCTGCTGAAGTGATTATTAAACAGGAAATCATCTTATGAGGGCTAGATGTTCTGGCCTCTAAGTAGGGCATCTGTGCATGATATTCTGCATTGAGTACAAAAGTTTGTCATTGGCAGGTACTTGAGAGGTTGTAGTCCTCCACTGGACAAAAAATAAGCCACTTCCGAACCCCTTATATAACTGCATTTTCCTGTACACAGAGCAGTGTGGGATTCAGAGTGCATTCTTCACTGGACTGATTTCCTGATTCATACTGCAGTTTGTCACTGATTACAGGCCACTTGCATTATGCCCACTGTGGAAGAACTAGGTAAATATACACTGGTTGTTTTCTGATTGAAAAGTGGTCTGGTTTGTGTGCTACCTCTCCCAAACACCCCTTCTATTGAGGAGCTTTGGAGCAAGACAGCCCCATTGTTTTATTTATTTGCTGACGTGATTCACAACACGATAATAATAATTAACTGAGGTTATTAATTTTTAATGAGAGACCTAAATGGTGTGCCCCAAGGGCCCATAACCTCTGGTTTTAATTAATATGTGGTGGGTGCACATTAGGCTTTCAATTAGAGTGGGGGGAATGGCCAGGCAATCACTGAGCGCTTTTAATCCATATGCTCATCAAGGGTCTAAGTCATGCCTTTTTAATCAAGCACTCCAGACCTGAAAAGGCCTAAAACACATGTCTATCAGTCATTCAGTGGGAACAGCTAGAGTGATTCTGGACTTCAAGAAAAGTGCGGTCTTTTTTAATGAGCTTGGTTAAGACAGTAACGTGGCATGAAACAGCGAGGGAATTCAGAGCGGAGGAGGAAAAAGAAAGTAGAATTCTTCAAGAGGAGCTGGGAGGGGAGGTAGGATTAATGAGATGCAAATTAGTCCCCATTTGTTCAAATGCTGACAGCTGAAGCGTCGCTTTGACAGGGGACACTGTCAGTCCAACAAGCCCAAATAAACACTTCCCTCTTTTACCACCCAAACAAATGGCTTTCCCCGCGCCAAGATGTGGCACATTCTGCTGGCTTGCCGCAGGTGACTTCATGCCATTCATGAAAATGAGAATCCTGTGCCATGAGCAGACACTTTGTATGTATGCATGTCGGACAAGTGTGTTTGTACATCTTGTAAAACAATACCCCCACCGCCATCTCATCCCACACAACACACACCTTGGCTGAATCATTAAATAACCCAGGTGTCCTGGGAAGATGCTGCATTTGAGGAAGTTCAGTTTTCTCAGGTGCTAGTGTGGAGTCTGAGTGCTCTAGGGGGAACAGCCCTAACAGAGTAAGCCTCAACACTAATCAACAAATCTATTTTCAAGAACAAACACACGGATGAACTGACTGTTAAGTGGTTTAATCACATTCAAAAATGAGTAAACACATTCATTTTGTGCTATGAGCAAAGGAACAGACGTCAGCTGTAGACTGATCAAGTACCATTTCTAAACTGCATCAGAAAAAAAACACGTAACCCTGCATCAAAGAATGCCAGGGTGTTACGCAACTGGAATCGCTGTGTTGTGTATGTCTGAATTAGTGAAGAAAGAAACCGAGACAGAGCGGTGACACAGAAAGGGGGGAAAAAAGCGACTTATAGACAAAAAGGAGGTCGATAGATACATAGACAGGTAGACAGAGAGATTGGGGGGCGTTGTGCAGCAGCTAATGCACACCAGCAATTATGGGCCATCATAATCACAGCATCCAGTGACAACATAATCATAGCACAATCAGGTGGCGAATCAGAGGCAATTTGCAGACTATCTCCACAACTTGGAGGGGCTGGCGAAATTCCCCATTTGTGTGCAGCAGGCTGAGAAAGCTTAATTATCCTGATGAGGGGGTGGCGGAAAAGGGACCAGCGACCCCTGCGCGCTTCGAGCCACCTATGTGACACACGGCGGCTGGCATTGAGGCCTCGAGACACCTGGAAACTGGGTCTGTGTGCATCTCTCGAGGATTGCTAGTGGTAACAACAGTGCAACGAGCAGGTGTCAAATTGAGCCTGATTGAGAAGACAAGGAAGAGCAGATGCACTGTTTGTAGCTTGTAATTTGTCCTGTGATTTCCCCTCTTTGGAGCGTTTGTATGTGTTGTGTCTTGTGTGTGTCAGCCGTATGTGAATTTGTTCATACACAGTGCACTTAAAGAAGTATGATGATGAACTGCAAGAACATCACTTCTTCCTGCTACAGAGGCTGATTATCTTGTCAAGTTCTGGCTGCTGGCCGAGATGTGAAAACACTGATAATCTCAAAGTGAGAATTTATAATATATTCATTTATAGGGAATGCAAAATTTGAAATCTACAAGGAGACAAAAATAACTGCAGAGAAGGCTCACAAAATTTTCTGTGTTCACTGAAAAATGAAATACCTTTGGGTTATGTTATTAAACTTAGAAATGAACAACAAGAAAACTGAATTAATCTCCACCGAGAAGGGGAGCCAGATAATTCCAGTTGAGCAAATTGAATTGGAATGTAAATGTTAAAAATGATCCACATTCTGTCCCTGGGTTCCTACGAACACAGGGCTCCGAATTCAGTCTGCGCCTCTCCTTTCCGTTGCTCAAATATGAGGATAACAACAAAATTAATTATACATATTAATGCTTGCTTGCCAATTTTTCACGCGCATCTTCCCGAAAACGGCTTTCTTCAAAAAGCACCCGTCCAGAATTTGAACTAACTAATCTCTAGTTGCCTGGGGAGAGAAAACAAGCGCTTTGAGGGAATAAGTTACATTCTGTTGCGGCATTTACACGTGTGGCTGAGCACAGAACTTCAGAGCTGGCATTTCAATCAGGAGCCATCAGAGGCATCCTTGGCAGATAAGAGGGTCTGCACAAGCTCTGCTCTAAACTCTAATAGTGTGTTTACGCAGGAGATACACTCTGCATACAGTGGAACAAATCAGGGCCTGTGCTGAGGCCTTACAGAGAAGTACAATATTCTGATCAAAGGGAAAACCTATATCATGTGTAGTCTTTAATGAAGTCTTTTAAACATTGAAGAAAACACTTTATGAACAATCACCAAAATGAATAAAAGTAGTGGTGTTTTTGGTGCTATTCATATTTAATCTGAAAGAGAACATTTTCTCATTTGGTTCACATCAGTCAGATACAAGTTACACTGACTGCTATCATAGATCAGTGGTCCCCAACCTTGAGTTTGGGACCCCCCACAAGCAATCATGTGATGAACCTGTTTGTCAGAGCATTACCAGGACAGGAAATAAGCTATACTAAATTCTGCTACATAAAATGATCTTTATTTTTTACATTTTTCTATTAGCTGAATATGAAGCTACCACCACAAACTGGTTAGCATGGCTTAGCACAAAGAAACTGAGTATAAAAAAAGCAATCCTGGCTTGGTCTGCAAAGTAACAAAAATGCCTACCAGCACCTCTAAAGCTTACTAATTGGGGCAGGTGTGATTCAGGAGGTGGCGGGTCCTTCACTAATTACAGGGTGGTGGTTTGATCCCTGGCTCCTCCTGTCCACATGTTGTGTGTCCTTGGGGAAGACACTGAACCTCAAGTTGCTCCGATAGGTGGTAGCTCCACCGCCCCTCTGTGTGCGACTGCGTGTGTGAGTGAGAGGCAAATTGTAAAGTACTTTGACCATTACAGTAAAAAACTGCTTTATAAGTGCAGACCTTTTACCATTTAATGAACACCTTATCTCTCTTATTTTTATGTACAAAAGCCAAAGTGTAAAAGCATCACGTTGTGGTTTTATGGGGGGGGTTATGTGCCAGACTATTTCTTGGCCGAGCCCAGTCACTTCCTTGAGTCCATGAGGTTGCCAGGAAAGTAGCAGAGACTTTAGGAACTGATTACGAATAAATGTATTTCCCAAAATATGGAACTATTCCTTTAAGGTTCATAAGCAAAATAGATTGTCATAGATCATCAAACAGCCTGGCACTCCATTTCAAAAGTTGGAACCAGTTGATCTGTGCAAATGAGGTAAAATTCAACACACTGATGTGCTGCTTTGAGCAGAACTTAGTTTGGGAATTACACACTTTAGAAGCAGTTGCAATGACTGTAAGGAGCTGGTGCAGCGCCCACATGCTCACATGATGCAAACATATTGGGTAATCACTAAACCAAGTGAATTTTGTTTCACTATCATTTAAGTTGTTGTTCAAAAACAGCTATATTGCTGTCTTTGGTAGGGACAGTTTATAATATGCACATATTTATGACTCCATAACTAAGAAAAAAAATGCACTCAAAGTTATGTCTTCAATGCCGTCAAGGCCGTTTGCTTTTGCTCTTCAAAACTCCTTTGTTATGTCGGATATATTTCCTGGATGGCTCCCAATATCCTTAAGGCTTATTGGAACGCTGCATCCACACAACTTGCAGAGGACACCCAAAGATAACAGGAAAAGTTGGATCTCTTCCTAAAGTGAGGTATTACTGAGGCTGGTCATGTTGTACACAGGGGATTCGTACCCACAGCACAACAGGTTTATATCACCTGGTGTAAAGATTCATTGGCGTGATCATTGGAATTGACTTTTAAGTGACCTGCTCGCTATAAAAATGAGGCTAATTACGCCGGAGTGGGAGAGTGTCACCTTTGTGAAAATATCTCATCTATTGATGCCTAATTTTAATGACACGTGTGACCTTTGTGAGTCACACCCTTGAGCTAGACAAATACAGAAGAGAAATGTCTCGGCTCATCCCTGTGAGCTCGGGGATGTTCAGTCTTGCTGCAAGCTTGCTTCATCGTTTACATTTGGATAGCGGATCATTGCGAAATATGATGTTGCTGACAGGGATAAATGAGTCACGAGAGCTTGGACGCCACTCCAGCAGTGATGCTTTTCCTATGCAGCCTTTTATATTTTATATTTATACATGATAAAATGCATCTTTTTATAAGCATGAGAGGCTTTCTATCTTGTCATCATAAAAACAGACAGAAAAAGAGAAAGAGTCTAGGCTACGGAGCGTGTGGCTAAGGGCAACAAATTATACTTCTGCCAAAGATATTATGAGCCTCAGAACTGCAAAAAGTAAGTCAGCAGATATATTGGTGTTTCTTAAGAGAGATATCTACAAATGGTGTGAAACCAACTGAATTTATCTCAGTTGGAGTACATGTATTCTGCAACACTCCTAAAAGAAATGAAATTGCAAGTGTCCCTCCGACACAGCAGTATTCATCCCTTGTTGGAGTAACCCTCTAACCTCCACTTTCCCCATCATAGTGCAAGGATGGATTGAAAAATTCTAATTGGCAGACATCTTTCGCTGTGCCATTGTTGTTAACCTACCAGAACTGGAAATTACTTTTGCAGCTTCAACTACCTTCACAGTCTGCAACAGAGAGTTTGCCTTCTCCATCAATCTGACAAAACAAAGCCAACACAGTACAGTGAAGTACATACATAGCAAATTGAGTAATTTAGCATCACAGGTAATGTGACCTTCAGGGTGTACAACTTTGATCCTTTTTATTTTCAAATTTTGATTAACAGGTTACCTGGATCATCTTAAGATCATCTGTATTTTCCACATCACTCAAAGGTCTCCTCTACATTTCAAGCTGCTTATCCAGAATGATGCCACAAGAGATACTATGCATCTTCCTCTGCATCAATGCCAGAGGAGTAGACTATATGTACTCTAATTCTGCTGCAAGAGTACTCACAAAGCCTGGAGAAAGACAGAAATGTTGGCAAACAAATCCAGTGTATAGGGAACTCAAATTGAAGCAAAGCTATGTTTGCTCGATGTGTGTACGTTTCTGGATGAGCGGAAAGGATGCAGTTATCCCAAGTTGTACATCTCCACTTCATTATCCACTCACAGGAAACAGGAGCGAAAAGCAGAGGAAAATAAGAGAAACCACAGGAGTTCCTGTTAAGTTTGGAGATCAGTCTGTCTGAGCTGTCACACATACAGTACACAGACACACTGCACACGCACACACACAGAGTCTGTGTGTTGTTGACACAGCAAACGTCTGTACTGTCAGTCGGGGAACTCGACTGATGGCTGTTTTTGGCTAAAGAACTGTGATGTCTGGGAGGAAAAGAGAATTCCAGTGCTCCAGCTTGTGCACAAGTATACCTCTACTGTATATGAGTGGTGTAATGTGTGTGTGTGTGTGTGTGTAAAAAAAAAAAGCTT
This sequence comes from Lates calcarifer, assembly GCF_001640805.2. Taxonomy (NCBI): domain Eukaryota; kingdom Metazoa; phylum Chordata; class Actinopteri; family Centropomidae; genus Lates; species Lates calcarifer. The sequence goes on along the minus strand of NC_066847.1, from coordinate 19,779,724 downwards.
CAGTAATAATAATAGCAGTAATACAAGGTTTCAACTGTAAAACCACTGGCAGATCAGTGTTTGGGTCCAACAACATTATGCAGACCACATTAGTGGTAATCAGAAAAATACAGCTTACCTTAATGTGATCCCATATATTGCTACATAGACCATTACAACAACTCAGCTTCCTAATAAATCTACAAGCCCTCTCTCAGTGGCCACCATCATTTGAATGACACTTCCGTGTTCAGGCAGAAATCACATCTACCCCAACTAAATTGACGTGGACCAGTTTTCCATATCAGAGGTGCTCTCCAGCAGTCAAGTATGTGTGTATTTGTTTGTATGTGTAAGTGTGTAAGTGTGTGTAAGTGTGTGTGTGTGTGTGTGTGAGATCTCATTTCTGTATCGTTTCGGTGGTCTGATACGTGCGTGGGACTCAAGCCCACAGCGGAGAGTCAATCTGAGACATCTATTATGCACTTCATCAATCTTTTTGGACTCTTGACATTTCACTAGCTGAACAAATTGTCAGTTATCAAAACTCAATTTCAGAAATGACATGTCGAAATTCACCCCCCCCCCCTCCCCCCTTCATCCCCTCCAACCACCCTCCCCCCGAACCCCCTCCTCCACTCTTGCTCACTCTTCCTCTCCCCTCTCTCCGAGCATATACCTCTTTGCATTTACCTACATGCCATCATGACTGCCCCCCCCCCCCAACGAATGCACCCAAATACACACACACACGCGCGCGCGGATGTAATCATGCACATGTATGCACATACACTTGAGAGGACAAATGAAGTTCAGTCCTCATCCCCTCTACTCCATCCCACCTCTCCCTATCGCTTAAATAGCTTAGCGATGGTAGTTTTGTATGCAAAGAGTTAACGGCTCTTGGAGTTAATCGCTCCTGGGCTACTGCCGTTCCTGTGAGCAGATAAGGCTGTTTATAAATTGATTTGGTTATGCTTCATTGATAATAAAAGGAGCCAGGCTTTATTTACCTAACAAAACACACACATGCACAAGCAGCATGCCTCATTTGGATGCCTGCTAAATGTGTATGTGTGGTGCATGTGTGCCTGCGTACATCTCTGTAGGTGTAAGTGAGGGTTAAGGAAGTTATGTGTTAGAGTAAGCGTGTGAATGAGGAAGGACAAAGTAAGGAAGGGAAAGACAGATAGACAGACAGACAGAAAGAAAGAAGAGTAGGCCAGTGGAGTGACAGGGTCAACCTTGAGGAAAGGATGTAGGGAGAAAAATCATTAGAGTAAAGTAAAGGTGAAAGCAGGCAACACTGAAGGGGGCCTAATCCTTGTTCACTCCCGTTAATGAAAGTCATCAGTCACATTCTTATGCATACTAATGACGTGTGCGAGTGCAGTGACACATACCCAAAATCACACATACATGCATGCCTGTAATGTAAAATAGCACAAGGACTTTTATATCTCCCTCAAACAAACTTGCAGCACGATTCCCTCCCCACATGACGAACTGTGTGACTCTTGTTTGTTTTTCCACAGATTAACATTTCAGAAACGGCTAATCTCGCAGACTAATCTGAAACCTGTGTCACCTGCTTCATTTGGTGATGTCACCTGGTGTGTGATAAGCAATACCTTTTTTTCACTTTGTGAACACAACAAATACTGTATTATTGGCTATGACAAGCCTCAGGGTGGATTTGAATTTAAGTCTCATACCTACTTTTACTTTAAAGTGGAAAAAAAGAGGAAAAAAACAACAACAGCCAAATAATCAAGGATGTGAGACAAAGTTTTTGTACTGTATTTACCGTACTGCTGTGTAAGGGTGTAAAGATTGATATGAATTGGACAACATCCAAGCAAGGTGGAAAACTAGGCTCTTATGCTTTGTGTGCTGCTTCACAGCTGATGGCTCCATTATATTCAAGTGCCCAGTAGGCCATGACAGTAAGCAAGCACGGACTAGACCAGGATCCTGAAAGTAAAACAACTGAAAATCAACTCTCACTAATTCTACTATTTAAACCTGTGTTTTTACGACCGTGATATGTCTATGTGATCCTTAAGTACAGCATCAGAGATCCAGCTACACTGACACACAACCAGAGATCCAGCCAGGTGTATCATATAAAATACAGCTAGCACTGCTCACCTCTCTACTCATTTAAGACATAGGGACACGAGAGCTAACGATAAGCTGTCAACTTGAAGCGAGCAAAACTAGCATTAGCAACTAATGCTACTTCTACAGCACACTGCACCCTAACTCCCCGTTTAAGGAGATTACTGACACCATAAGTGGTTTATGAGGACATCAACCACATAGCATTGTTCAAAATCCCAAATTTAGATGGATGACACTGCCCCAGGAATCAAGCTAAACAGCCGGTCTCCTCCTTGGGGACTGGATAAAGAGTTACCTAGTGCATCACTGCCCATGTTTGCTGTCAGTGTAGTTGCAGACATATCTGGGACATTTCTGATTTTTTTATTTAGCTGCTCAAAACTAATGTTTCATTTCATGAACAAACAGAAACATCAAATCAGAACTGAGTCAGTACTAAATCGCAGCTTATTCTCAGACTGTACATAAAAATGTATCTCTATTACATGTCTGACCACGGACTCTGTATGCATCTAATCATCTGAGAGTCAGACATAAATCCCAAATGCCAGGCACCGAAATAAAAAATAAAATGAAACATTTTCATTTCAAATAGAGATGGACAATATTAGAGAAACAGTGTAAGAGAGATGTCACTTATTTCTTACAGGCATGAAGTGAGATGATTATACCAGCTGCATGTGAGGTGAACTCTATTTAGTGCTTTTTCAATCTTCCTTCAAGCAGCCACAGTGTGAAATTTAATTTAGTGCTGCATCTGTCCATATAACCTTGACAAGTTTTTGGAATCATTTGATTAGTCCCCACCACTTAAAATTGGTTGACTGATTTAATGACGTTAGTGTTCCTTTAAAAAAAGATATCCATAGCTACAGTGGTCTGTGTGACCATGTGTAGGTGTACGTAGGAAGGGAAAACTATCACACTTTACATGAGAGACACAGCAAAAGTTTTATCTACCAAGTACTATTCAGATGAGGAGGAATTTTAAACCACAGTCTTATGCAGCTAGCCAATTGCATTCAATCACAACCTGACAGCACTGTAAGGACACAGTGAATTGTTATTTAGCTCAAGTCAACTATATTGTGCAGCAAAAATATATTTAATTTCCTTTTGCTATTTTTGTGGCAGATTTATGATTCCACTGGAAATATCCTGACCTTTCCTTGACACTCACTATAGAAGCATTCCCTCTTTTACACTAAAAAACGGTTGCATGGGAGGTACAGTAGATTACAAGATGAGTAGCTCTGCTCGGGGGACACCACTGGCTCAAGATTTATGATGATCAGGAAGCTCATCAGAAAGGAAGAGGAGGAGGGGGAGAGAAAGAAAGAAAAAGGAGAAGAAAACATTGACTGAGAGGAAAAGTTCCAATAATCATAAACATCCGACTCATATTCCCAGAACAGTAAGTCCTATGCGAAGCTCATTAGTATTCAGCGGACCCACCAGATTACTCGGGGCACTCTGTAATTTGCAATAAAAAATAAAGATGACGCCAAAACAAAAACAAATCTGAGCTGATACAAATTAGGAGGAGCGCGCTTGGTTAGTCTGTCAAAGCAGTAAATTTCCCCGTGCTGCGTGAAAAACTCAGGTCGCTAGGCACGAGCGCAGGCGGGGGAAATTAATGAGCTGTCTGTTTGTGTGACTTTATTCCCCTTGTATCTCCACCATTTTGCTTGGACAGTGTATCAATCTGCCTTTACGGTAATGATGCTTCAGTGCTGGAAATTATTGCATGAAAGTGATTGGATTCATTTTGGGTGTGAGAAAAGGAAGATTCTGCCACATCCTCCTGGCATAGGTGTTCAACCAAAAATTCAATTCTTTTTGGGATAAACTGCACATAGATTGCTTTCTCATCACTGTTTTGCATGGTGAAGATGTAATTTCACATTGCGTCACATTCTACCCCCCCTCTAACAATCTTTAAAGAGTCCACTTTTACTCTAGAGTTGTTATATGGGACATTTATCTCATCTCCACAGTTGGCCTCAGCTGGTTTATCAGCCAAAGCAGTGATGTCACCCAATCCTAGGATGTTTTAATGAAGCCAAGCCTTTTCCCTGATGCCAGTGAGGGTCTCTCTCAGCATGGAGGCTCCAGCTGCTGGCTGACACCCCGATAAGCCAGACCTCTCACTCCAACACCTCACATTCCTCACGCTGACTCATCACTCGGCCTTTCAGATTAAGAGAAAGGTCTGGTGGGTGACGCCACATGGGGGCTAAATGCCACCTGCCCAATCTCAAAACCTACCTAACCTCTGTTTACACTGATTCAAACATGCTGATATGGGAGATACCCAGCGGAAAGAGGGGGGGGAGAAAAAAAAAGTTGGAATACAGACTAAAATAGGTTAGGGAATGAAACGCTTGCTGATGCTGCACTAACATGGCAGATGGGAAATGAAATTGTCAGCTCTTTCCGCTGTGTCCCTCTATCTGTTCACCCATCCATCCATCTAGTGATCCAGCAGCAGAGAAAACAGGGGTGGGGAAGTGAGCCACCTGAAGCTTTAAGGTCAGCTCTTGCAGGATATCACCCTATGACTTGGTTACAGAGTCCTAACCTAGCAGGCTAACCTCTCTTCATCAGTGTGCTGCACATAGCATAACACTGAGGTACTGTCATACGCTGGACAGCCATGTCCAACCTCTCTGCTTGTGTATGCATTAAGCAATTTTCTGATGCTTGTAACTGTGGAGAAACATGGGTGCTTGTCTCAGAGCTGCATGCTAACCTGCTAGACTGTTGTTCTCATTTCTCTTCCTGTGTTTCACTTGAGGTCGGTAAAACTGACACGATGGGTCACTGAGGAAGTCACAAAAGGTTGTAAAAATGAAAACACAGGCAGCTACTCTACCACACTTAGACAGGCTGTTAGCAAATGAGTTATCCAGCCACTTAGTAGTAGTGGCAGTTAAATCTGAGTTGATTTTTGACCATTTGGTATCAGCTGAAAAGACAATTTGGAAACATGTCTCTGGCCACCCGACCAATATTCTATATTTTAACTGTGTATCTTGCTAGATGCTTGATTTTGGTCATTACTTAGCCGCTAACCTTGTCTGTCTACCATTTAGTGATGGGCAGTGGACATTGGGTTTCTCAGAATCTGTGGGCTGTAAAACTGTAACAGTAAACTAAAAGAAGCTAAAAAGCTTTGTAGCGCTCAGGGGAACAGCAGAATTTGGTGGTAATTTTCAGTAGGTTTGTCACTAATGTTGGGCAGTAACGCTAAGATGAGACACTTCCTGGCAACTCCACTTTAGTCATATTTCCATGTTATTACAGTGATCAACTGACTGATGTTGTTCACTGAAGTTCAGGAACTAGAGTGCAGCATGCAGAGGCTGGGGCTAAAGTTAAGTTAGCTAGAGATGGTTAGTAAATATCTCCTCCAAACCATAATTTGACAACCATTAAACCGCAGTGCCTCATTTTTATATTTTTACATATATATATATATATATATATATATATATATATATATATATATATATATATATATATATATAGTCCACTTCTCCATTGTGGGTGAGCCATTCTTAATAATAAAAATACTGAGCAGGAGAGCTTTAATTGTAATCTCTGACAGTCATGAAAGTAATAAGACTGATTTGATATACATTATTTGATTAGCATGTATCCAAATGTAATATTATGTGCATGTGTCTTGCTGTTCTGACTTCTGTGTGTTATCGGTTTCATTTATTTCCACACAACTCTAATATGGAGCTGACTGAAACAGTTGGACAACCAGCTCTGGCATTGTCACCTTCACATAAATCCCTGACATGGCTGTCTGGAGATATTTACAGATAGAGAAGGCGTCAGGGGATGGCAAAGTGCTGAGATAAACCTCCCCTCACCCCTATTCATTTTTATATCTGAACCCATAAATATAAACATATACATTCATATTTGCCAAATCGCTATGGCGGCTGAGATGCATGGCTGGCGACAGGAGGAGGAGACACAAGAAATAATCCATCATGCCTAGAAACTGAGATAGCAACCCTAAACCTCTGTGGAGATCCCAGGCTGTGTCTTCTGGCCTGAGAAACAGGACTGCACGGATGCTTTCTATAGGACCCTTGAGCAGCTCGAAGATTATGGGATGAGAAAAAACAAAAAATAGCCTCTTCGTCTGTTCCCCAAGCTTGGCTGAGGTTCTTATTGCCGACCATGTATCCATTACTGCCTTCCTCTGTTGCCCCCGCGTCAATACGGCCCAAAGAAAATCTGGTGTGGCGGCACCTTCCATTGACAAAGCATGTCTGGGTGGGTCGATAGTGTATTAATATGGGACAATGGTGCAAGCCACGTGTGGCTCGCACCACTAGGCCATATCGGAGTCTCTAGCACGCCCAGTGGCTGTGTGAATGGCCTTGAGCTCCACTGGGACAGTGGATACTCCTTGTATGTGTGTATGTGTCTGAGCTAAGAACGTTTGCAACCCCAGAAGTTCCAATAACTGACTACCAGACCAAAGAGAGAGAGAAAGAACAAGGGAGAGAAACATGGTTCATCACTAACAATGCTGCTGTCTGGCTGGGAACACTACAGCAAAAGCATGCAACAGGGAAAATGACCTGCCTATTCTGCTCAGGCTGTGGGTTTAGGAATATGTTTTGCACAAAAACAAGTTCTGCTTCTTGCATACAATGGTGTTGTGTTGTCACTCTAATTGGCATGTGTTAAGGTTATTATTGTTACTGCAACAAATGACAAAAATCAAAGGTGTTACTTGAAACTAAACATTTTTTAAGACTTAAATTACAACACAGCCATCCAGAGACTAACTGAAACACTATTAAAATGCATGGAAATGTAAAGTATAATTTTCTCCCTTTATTAGAGTTAATCGATTTTAAGTAATACAGTAAAATTACAGCCAATTTTAAACAACTAATATTAAAAAAAAAAAAAGTGACTCAATTTATCAGTCCATGTTGGTTTTAACATTGCAAGGGTTTATTTATGGACCTGCTGCACCCAGCAGAGGAAGACCATGCAGCCATCAGCAAGAGCTTGTTTTGGCCTAAATAGGTTTTGTCAGTTCAATCCATTTTGTGTATCTACGTCACTGTGTTGCTATTAGATCAGGACGTGTTACTGTGTCACTTTTGTCCTTGCTTAATTTGGTTAAAAGGAAAGGAGTAAATCATCTTTATCATGAGGCCTGTGCAAATTCTGAGAAATCTGCATATGCATGAACACGTGAATGCACATATGCAAATATATAGTGTCACTGATCAGTTTCTAGCTCTATGCATCCTTTTTCTTCAAGACAGGAGAAGGCAGACAAAAGCTATTGGAACCTATAGATGGCAGACGCTTTAAACCGTAAACACACATGTTCAGTCATACACTTAAATGCCCTGTCTTGTGCATGCTTGCGGACACGCACACACACATACACGTGAGGTTTGGAGATTTACTAGTACAGATGAGGCCCTGGGAGTACCTCTGCCACCACAGCACTCAAATCAAAGCTGTCAACAGGGACCCTGGAGGAAGGGAGGAATCAAAAAATATCTCCTTGCTTTTCCTCCTCACCATGACCTGTGTGTGTGGAGACGAGTTGGTGTGAGCGCGTATATCTATTTGTGCGTGTGTGTGTGTGTGTATGCGTGAGAAATGTGTGAAAAGATGGGCGAAACCTATCAGCTGGCTATGTGGGAGTTCGTCAGGATGCCGGCAGAGCCCGATTCACCTTCTCCCCCCTCTGCCTGCCCATTATTCCTTGGGAAATATACGCCTTTGGATGCATGGTGGCCAGAGGCTTGTTTACTTGCTAAACAACCTTGGTAGCTGAGTGGCATTTTCAGTGATGCGGCGAGGAAGATTGACTGTCTGCCGGTGCTGGGTGGGTGTCCACAGTCCCGATGCATTCTTTACTATCCCTGCCAGCTTGCTTGCCTCCCATTACATACCAGCTTACCTCACAGGCACAAACACACAGATGCCATTTGTGTACTCATCTGTGAGCTTACATACACATATGCAAATATGCATGCATGCACACACACACACACACACTCAAGCCCCATTTTCATCCAAATGAATTGGCTGTTCCACACGTGCATGATATCTATCCCACCCCTGGATCCAATTTCCATGTTGATGAAACTGTGAATTTACAGTATAAATGCATCTAAACATATTGGTGTGCGAGGTGTCTATTATAATACAGCTGATGAGTGATTGCACGGGTTTTACCATGCCATTATCATTGTAATCACTGTAATCATTTGACCCTCTTTTGGCCATTTCAGTAAACGTGCAACCTTCATACCTGGCAGTATCTCTGTGTGAAGCGATGCAGGAATGACTCGGGGAACGGCGCAAATTGATTTAGGGAGGCAGGGGAGAAACGCCTGCCAGTTCGCTATCAAAGTTCATGCATTGTATTTACCCGAGCCCGATTACCTTAACAAGGCACATATATCACATAATTAATCCAGAAGATTACCATCAAAAATCCATAAACCAGTAACATGCTTCCTTGCGCTCTGCCATTAATTATATTTGTGGCGCTGAAAAGAAGAGATTGAAAACAGAGACACACACACACACACAAAAAAAGGAAATGAGAAAGAGGGATACACAAGATAGAGAGGCAGCCACACACCAAAAAGCATATGGCACTTTTAAAAAACATACACACTGAATACGCTGTAATTAATCACGTCACCAAGGTTGCTTTGCATTATTGACATATTTTTACGACACAATGTTTTGAACATATGGGTCCTCGCATTAAGATTTAAGCTGTATCATAAGGTATCATAGTACTGCCTGAACATAAACACCAAGTAGACCTGTAATATGCAGGTTACATAGAGAATATTACAATAAAACATCAGTGTATGATGAGATGTGTACATGCAACACATACTATGCTCAGATTCAAATTCAAATCAAGGCTGACTACTCTATTACTGATCAATTTTTGTCAGATTGTATGAATTCCATCTCTGCTGATTGAGGTTTCAAGGCGCAAGGGTCGATTTCTAAAGCCCATTATTTTCTGACTGACGGATATAGACATTGTCAGCTAGACATTTAGGCCTCCAGGCATAGCTGGAGGATGGTGCTGGGACCCGTTGCCTGGCTTTGATTCTACTTCAACCAACTTGTTCTCTCTTCCCAGACATTTTTTTTTTCCTTTTTGCCCATCGACTGACTTTGTTGCATTTTTGTGTCTCTCAAGGTAGTAGTACTTTAAAATAATCGTATGTCTCTCAGAAAAAGTCTGCCGGTGTGTGTAACATCTTTATCACTCCTGGTGTCGGGCTGGCTTTGCTAGCCTTGCCTATGGCGTGATCGACATAAGAGAGAGCACCCTGTCAAAAGGTCACAGCCTCGAGCACAAACAAGGAGACAAAGCAAGATATAGAAGTCAAAATCTTCCACACTCTGTAGTGATTTTTTTAGACCTTCTCAGACCCCATTTCTTCTTTCTACAAACTTGGAACTCGATGCAACAGACTGAGATGACCAGTTTAACACAACAACTTCTAACTGGTATTCTTTTGATTTCCATTTTTGTCTTACAAAAAGTGCATCTTTGCCTCTCTATACAGTCTTCACCTGGTGTCCCAGTTTCATATACCCTCTCTATCATCTCCTCCTATACTCTTTTCTTCTTTTCTGCAATGATCTCTGTGCATCTCCATTTATTTCCCCACTCTCCGCGTCTTTCTGTCTGACTTTTCGCCTTTGTGGATCGTGTGCATCTCTTTTCCTTCATCTCTCGTCTTTGCTCTGCTCCCCTCCCTCTTTCTTCTTTCTGCATGATGGTGATGGATGGGGCCTATGGATGAGTGGGTTGTGAGAGGGACTGTGATGAAGACTGGCCTTGGAGGGGAGAAAGTGAGAGTGAGAGGTGTGTGTGTCGTTTGGGGGGGGGGTAACATGAAAGAAAGGAAAAAGTAGGCTGTGCAGAAAGAAGGACAGATAGATTGAGAGAAAGATGGGGAGAAAATAGAAAGATGAGTAGATGAGGATGATGATTGGGCATAGGCCTGAGGGTTTTGCTGTTAAGGTTAGAGGGCTGCAGTGACCCTGCCCTGTGCCTGAGGCTGTGCCTTGACAACAGATCTAGTCCTGAGCTGATCTAACACCAGGTGATGAGGTGACACAGAATCTGTAAGGCTGTATATCCTGCCAAGATTAAGCTGTATAGACTTAAGAGCCTGTGTCGTCTACAAGTCAAAAACTCTTTAGAGCTCTGTGTACAACTCAACCTATAAGATAGACTGTTGTCATGTAGACAATAGGTGCCTGGTCTCAGATCAGGTGTACTGATGGAGCGAATCATCAAGATCTTCAACAAAAACAGTGAAAAGTCATATCTTATGTTCCCTCCTTCTCATTACCCACCATGTCCCGCAGGGCGAGGGTAATGTAACAGATGACAGCCAACAGCATCAGTGTGCTACTTTTCAGTAGCCTTGCTAGCTTGTCTACCTGTGTACAGTATATAAGCAGTGAAAAATTACTAAAAATGTTCAAATACTGAAATAATGATTATAAAACATACTAAATAAAGACTTACAGCAAGTCAACCTCCAAAATATGACACCCAACTTCAAGGTAATCAAACCACATTTAAAGAGTAAACTGAACACTCTTCTTACCTCCAGAGGTTTAACTTCTCACCTTGCTATTGTGATGTACTGATGCACTCCAGGACACTGTGATATAACTGCTGGGTTATATCACACACATGTCTGATCACACCCAACTACACTTACAGTATCAGTGGTGCTAACGATGCTGAGAGAATAGATTACGGTTATCTCAGATTTGTCACCAGGATTTCAACTACAAATGTTAGCTTGCTTTTGGCTACAACAGAAGTCAATTGATGCTCCTGTTGTCGTGCCTGCAATAGCTCAGGATGAGGTAAAGACTCAAAACCACTTGACTGAGATGACCCATTGTGACGAGTCTGGATTCTGTGCTGCCCTGAATGTTACAGACTAAAATCTCAAAAATTTGTATAGGACAGGAAGATAGTGGCAAAGGTCATGTTGTCTGCACTCAGGTATACATGATGGATTGCAATACAGAAATACACAAGTAAGAAACCCACAAATATGCACAAAAAAGAAACACAAGCTATTTTCTATAGGACACAGCTTCTGCAAGGACTGGAGATCCAACATAATGGATATCATTTGATTTGTACAAGGCACAATAACGGAGAAAAATGCTTTAATATTGAATGAGCAAATCTGTTTGACTCAGCCATATATCTTTACATCCCATTGCATCCTACACATAAATGCAGGGATCTTGAGATGATAGCTGGATTGTAAAGGCCTGTGATTTTCTACTAGCATCATAAATACGCCACATCCCATCCTGACAACAGCGTAGCCCATCCATCCACCTTCCTACTTACATTCTATTACCAGGCAAGGAAATGAAGGATCCCTTGAGAGACCCTAAAGGCGATCCATTTAGAGAGGAGGGGAGTGGTACACTGGAGGATTTTTGACCCCTGTCACCTGTCTTGGAGCCTGTGGGGACTGCAGGGGTTCACATAGCTCTGTCACTGACAGAGCCCTGGGGTCCTGACACCTGCACAGCTCTACGATGTGACAATGAGAAACAGGAGGAGGCCAAGAGTAGGTTCCTGATGGCAGACGTCTTTAAGTCCCACAGCTCCAGGACAGGTGAAAAGGGTCAACACGGGAGGAGGAGATGGAAGGAAAATGGTGCTCAAAAGCTGTTGGAGCCATGCAAGAGTTGGTAAGACACTGGGATTTCCAACACATAATTAGGCCAGGACCTGTATTTCCCAGGCATTCATATGAGTGGGATTGACTGGGATATGAATTGAGTCATTCATTAAAGTTCTTACCAAGCTTTCTTTATGTTTTCCTTTGAAAATGAATTCTAATCACCATTTTAAGACTCTCCGAACTGAAATTAAGGATGACATGTATATTGTCTCTGTATCAACACTGCGGCTTCAACACAATCAAAAGACTGACAAGCTGAAATAGTGACTTTGATGCAGGAGAAACAATATCACTTATACATGTATTACTTTTAAATAAAATGTAAAAATACATTCTTGCCCAAACTGATTAAAATGATACATCTTTGTCTGCCTGTTAAAATGGCTGACACCCATTGAGTTTGATCAAGCACTTTGTTTTGTGCTGTTAACTCAGTAGTCCAATTTATCTGAGCTGTGTTTGTGCGTCTGCGCATGTAGCCATTTCCATCAGCTCGCACTAAAGTCCACTTTGGGACTCTGAACAAACATCTATCAGTGGTGGCAGGCCTCTGCCCCTGGGCTTTCACCCCCGCACCCAACTGGAGCTGACCTGTCCAATCTTATCTGGACCCCCAAGAGCTGTGTTTGCCTTCATCTCAGTGTCCCCCACCCCAACTGTCCGCCTCTCCCACCACCCCTTCCTCCCACTATCCGCTAACTGCCAACCCTCATCTGGGGATAATCCCACCTAGCCCACATCAGTATTGACTGGGAGGCAGTTTTATTGTTTCTGGAGTCTAAGAGGATACAGTAAAGTGACAGACTTAACTGTATGTAGTCACTTAGTGACAAAAAGAACATCCAACCTAATTCTTAAAACTGTAGGTCAGTTACTTCTGCAGAGGATGACTTAGGCAGTGCTAATATTTGAGCTCTTGATGTGCAACGTGACAATAAGTCGAACTGTTTTTGGTGAATCCATGGCTCAGTACATCTATAATTTAGCTACCCAGAATATGAATTCTCCTCATGATCCTGTATTGACAGAGCAATGTAGTAGATACTGTATCAATTATGATGAGGGTCAAAAGTGCAAGCTGCTAACTCAATGAACAATATGGGTTTGTGTAGGTTTGGGGAGAGAGCAAGAAGAGTGGAGTTAATTAGCATTGTAAAGTGCACCTACAGCTTGTTTGCGCATAACCTTGTAAGGCATCGCATGTCTGTTTGCATGCTACACAGATAAATCAACTGACTGAATATGCAAAGAACAGCGCTATATCAATGGCAAACACAAACACAACAAGAAACAAAGTGGGACGCAACGTGAGGTATTTATTAAAATCACATGATAAACAGTGTCCATCAGGGTTGGCACTGGGAAAGCAATAAGCCAACATATATCATCAGATAAAAAACTAAAAAAACTTGTGCAGTCTGTGAAAGGACCAGGAGGAAGAGCTGGTAAAAAAAATGTAACAGGAGAAGAGGATTTATAATGCTATTACTATGACCAAACCTTTCTGAAAATTAAACTCTTTCTAGGGCTAAGGAACAATTAAGAATTAATAATAGGTCTTTCTGAAATATTTGTTGTGTTTCCCAAACTTGAAACTAACTGAAACCTTTTCTGACAAGGTGATAATTTCCAGCTAAGGGAATGAAAGCTACCCAATGTCTTTCCTGGCCAGCTTGCCAGAAACAGAATATAGCAGGTCATTATGGCTTGGCTGCTTCCTGGCTTTTCATAATATACTGCTAAATGAGATGAAAAGGTGGGGCGCTGGGTGACTTAGTGTCAGACCTAGTGTTTATGTGTCTCTGTGTGTGTGTGTGTGTGTGTGTTTGTCTGTCTGATCATCTGAGTGTCGGGCTAAAATGTGAACGTCTCTTTAAATGGAATGAGCTGAAACGGCGAAGCTGACCCATCCCTTTTCATGCTCCAACATGATCTAGCACAGGTAAGCCCATTAGCATGGGGAAAAGGTCACTTTGAGAAGTGGAAATCAAATACAGGGATTTGGGCAGGGCCATTAAGCCACCAGGGCTATTAGTATTCATGCGGTGCAGATTAATGGAAAATATGAGCCCTACAGAGGGGCCATAGTATTAAACTCGATAAGAGCTGATTTGTCCAACCTCCGACATCCCTGTTTTCCCACACCCTATTTCTACTCTTTCCTGTATTAATATTAATGATCATATATTTTTTTTTCATTTGAAGGCACAATGCTGTCAGATTGCAGGATTTTGTGACTCACCCAGCTGCCACTGTGATGATTGGTAAAGGTGTGATTAATTGTCAACCAGGGAAGCTAACATTGCTAGCCATGCATAACGCTGTCAGTGAAGCAATTGCTACATAACTTAATATTCTTAAATGGTGAAGATGCTTCAAGATAAAGGCTTAAAAAGTAATGCTTCTCCGGCCAATTTACAACAGTGGTAGCAGTTTGGGGTTATTTTAACAGGTGACACTAAGCTATGAATTTAAATCTACTGTGCCCATGACGAGACTCCCACCAGCCCCTTACACCAAGTATAAATCCAGCTTAACCAATGCATTATGTTCCAATTAAAATGTGCAAGTTCTAAGTGAATTTTTGAAATGTGATCTAAATAAAATGCAAATTCGTGCTATGTTTTTGCTAATATATTCAGTAGAACTAGACATGATTACGTAACAAAGCAAGCACCAGTAACTTTGATAAATGATGCCATTTCATTGTTGTTTCCCAGCTATGATGGCATGAGGCATGAAGTCAGTGTGACCATCAGATGAATGCTTTGTCAAGACACTGCTACCCCAATACTTAGAATCTGCTTTAATCAGTCATTAACACATCTTTCAAACAAGACTTCAGCTTTTTCCTCCTCAGTTTTCTGGCATTTTTACTCAGGTTTAAATTCAACAATAAATTAGAGGCAGGACTAGTAAACTGTTAAGACTAATCTCTCAGTAAATATAAGCATAACAACATACCAGCTCAAAAACAATTGTGTCACCTGTGAGTTACAGTTGAGGTAGTCAGGTAGTCTTTTATAGGATGTGACAAAGCTCAGATCACGCAGACTGTATGAAAAGTGTAGACGGTGCCAGTTGCCACTCCTGGCAGATCCCCACCCAACAGTGGCCGTGCTTACCGCCCACCCCACCCCCTCCTCTCCTCCAACTCCCACACCTCCACCCTACAGTCGCCCCTGTACCCCCAGCACACACCCCGCCTTCCGCTCCATCTGTCGGCCAATAACCTGCTGGAGCCCACCATGCCGTTAGCGCACCTGTGCCTGCCACCTCAAATAGAGCTGTTTGACGCACACAGGCTGCATGCAACCACACGCAAGAACACACACACACACACACACACACACACACACACAGCATATACCTCCAGACATACAGAATGTGTATATACAATCTTTGGAAAGTATGCATCCTGAAGGGCAGGCTGAAGTTGAGGACTATGTCCGGTTACAAAGTCATCCATTTCTTAAAAGCACAGCAAAGAAAAGGTAGTTCCACTGTTGCAGACAGGAGCTCACTCCCTTTTTATGTTTCTCTCAGATAGGCTTGCTTCTTGGGCTGTGACCACAAGAGCACAATGGGACTGCCTAAGGCCACGGCCCTGCTCTGCCATTACCTTACACGGCCTATGCTTCCATCCACATGGGGCACACGTGCCACAGGGAGATGGCCACCTCTTTCCTCATTAGCTGTGAAGTAATGGCTGTGGTCCATAGAGCCTCGCCCTCAAGTCCCCCTTGTACAACACCTGTGCCCCCCTCACCACACCAATACGTTCCCCCACTCCAAGCTCCCATCCCAGTGTGTGTGTGTGACGGTGTCTCCTTCAGCCATCTGTTTATCAACACTCACCATACTGACTGCTTTCTGAAAAGTAAGAAATTAAGTGAATATAAAAAGAAGAAATAACAGAAGTAA
This sequence comes from Lates calcarifer, assembly GCF_001640805.2. NCBI lineage: Eukaryota > Metazoa > Chordata > Actinopteri > Centropomidae > Lates > Lates calcarifer. Next base: position 19,763,924 of record NC_066847.1, on the reverse strand, counting down.
AAGAAAGATTTTTGTAGCTCAATTTATCACTTGTCCCACCTTTGCAACCACATGTTGTTGATTAACGTGAAGGCCCTGTTATGGGATTTGTTTAAAATGTTTCCATAGATGTGCAACTGAGGACTGCTAACGGGAAGACGGTCAAAAGTTTAATTGCTTAAACACTTGGATATCAACTTAGTGCATCCAGTTGCATTCAATTCACATACTTTTACAGATTAACTCCAGTTAATGCATCCCAACTGGGTCCTGAATGGCACTCCTCCAAACACAACTGCTTTAATCCCTCCATTCGGGCAGGACCATGCCGTTCAAACATCTGTCATGCAGTTCAAATGTGACTCCAGCATTTTAAATGACGCACACTTTGAAATGACTCCACTCAACAGCCTGAAGTTTCTGAATCATGGGAACACTTAGAAACTTAATCGCCACAAACACAAATACCATTAAACTGAATCTATTTATATGAAAACAATATGATCAAGCCTATTATAGTCAAATCTAGAATGAGCAAATATGAAAGTAATGTGCTTCTGTGTAATGAGCGGGTGAACCTCTAAACGGCTACCAGTTCCATTTTCTTTGTTATTACATATAAGCTCAGCTACCATGCCTTTCGTTTTCATAGTTTACAGTACAATAGGATGTGTGTGTGACAAGATACCCTCGAAAATATCGAGCACAATGGCTGGCATTTACCTCAATGGGAAGCTGATGCCTTAAAAGCCAACTGTTGAATGACAGGCCATTAGTAAAACACCTGTTCCACTTTCGGAGGTAAATGTCAAGACTTGAGATCAGCTGATGAACATGAGAGTTTGATTCAAATGAAGACTCACTGTCAGGAACACACCCCCACAAGCCAAGGCCTACTCCATGATTAGGCAAATCTGTAATGCAAGAGCCACATAAAGACAACAATTATTAGGTTCCTTAGGAAAATTACAAGCAGCACCTTTATGCTTAAATGGTGTTCTTTCTCATCCTTTCACACTTTCTTCGTATGAAGAAGAAAAAAGGCCACAATTAGTCAGCATTAGTCATAAATGAATAATTGATTCAGATTTGAAATTCAGATCAGGCCACAAGCATATTCCCGCAAGGAGGCCTTGGCACAACAAAAAGCCTGTCAGGCCAGAGATGTATGTTTAAGTAATACTACAGGAAGCCCCAACACAGCCCCAGCGGAGAGCAGTACCACTCCATGTCAGCACAGCAGCCAAACCCCCCTGTACCTCTTGGCATTCATTGCTGCATTCATTTTCAATAATCAAAGAGAAATGCTTTTTGAAGAACTGAGATCTTGTATTTTGCCCGGACGTCACTCTAAGAGAGCTTGCTGTAGTGCAGACATTCATCTTTGTGCTTGCTCGTTCAGTCAGGATTAGCCTTTGTAAACTAATGGGAGCAGCCTCTATAAAAGGTACTACTCCTCATACACTTCTGTTCAGTGACAGCTAAGACAAAAACCCAAGGATCAAACTATTAGAGGACTGCATAACTATGTTTACAAAGGTATTCTTTTAGTACACAGAATGTATCCATGCATATTATGTTGATACAACTTAGTTGATGTGTGTACATTTATACTGTGTGCATATACATTCAATTCCTACATGTATGCTCATACAGATGTAATATATGCACCAGTTCCTGTGGAAATACACCAATGCTGTGTCCTACAAATGATTATAAATGATAATTCTGGTTTTTGTAATTGTACAACATATGTATCTGCAAAGTCACACATTGTTGACTCTGAATGTAACTGCAAAACATTTTCTGACAAAGTATTTGTTTTCCTACAATATCCAGTCTTGGAAACTAAACTATACTAACATCCTAAGTTAGATTGCAGTTTGGGTTTAATACATAGAGGCCCATGGTGAATTTAACATTTTTACCAAGACCAAGACCACAATCTTTGCGCACATACATTAAGTGCCCATCTTTAACTTTGTCTACTGTGAGCATGTCATACATACTGCATGTTAGCACAACAGTATGCTTTTAATCTTTTCTTAATTAATCTTAGCCCAGTATATCTACACTGTATGGAGTATCCATACAATCTAATAGTAAAAAATGTATCCATCAGCTGTATTTAGGTCCTGTGTTATTTGAATTTCCATAGTCTTAGAGCTCCATTTAAGTTGCAGATTCTTTGAGATTATAGTTCTCTGGATTCTAATTAGATAAAGTCCCATTTCTATTTCTGACTCTCCTTTTAACTGGATGGATTTGTTTATATAACCTAAAAACTGCATATTCAATTTAAGAACTGAAACTTGCCTGTTACTTATTACTTTGAAAATGGGTAAGTGGGTTGCTCACTCATATGTTCATGACTATGTGTTGCTGGTTTAAAAAAAATAATCTACTGAAAGGACACTGATGGCAGTGGTACGACAGAGTGATATTTCTGTTTTTTAAATTGCTGTGCATTCTCAAAAGTCGTTGTGACAATTTTTCCTGCAAAAGACGTCTTCTATTGAAGGACCAAATGTTCCCTGTGTTGCAAGATGACCTCTTGACAGACGAGCAATCACAGTCGTCAGCATTCGTAAGCCCAGTGCTTGGCTGAGCTTGCAGACGGAACCAACAAGTTTTCACTCAGTTTGATAAGACAGTAATACTGAGGAAATAACCTTGCCAGGTTATGACTGTACACTATCATTGATCCTCTGCAACAGCAAACGAGGAAAATGGAGACAACAGGATAGAAATGGCACATTCTCCATCTCTTGTATCCTTTTAATGGAGAAATGGTACTTTTCCCTCTTTGCTGTCCTCAGCGCAATGCTTTTCCCCTGCTTTTACAATTTAATAACTACCTCTATTCCTTATCGAAAAGGATTTTTTTAGGGGCTGTTTGTCAGATAAAGGCCAGGGTTTGTCACCAAACTTCTCTTGCTGCTGCGAGACAAAGTCTGTTTACTTTTTTAGTCATCTCTCTCCTCTGTAAGGGAAAGGAAATGCAAACGCTCTCAACAGAAATCTCCTGGGTATTTTCTTTTGCTCATCTCTGTATCCCATTTACTTACTTTCTCTCTTTCATCCACTTTGGGTAGTTAAGTGCTCATTGATATTCCGTTGGTCAACATGAGGAGCGATAGACCTTTTTCCCATCGGAATTCGGGAGTGGCCACTTGCAGATTGCTCCTGACACTGGCTGATGATAATTTAACAAAGCATGGCACTGATGAAAAGGCTTATGAGTTGCGATGAGTTTTTCCCCTCCTCTCACATCATGTCCAACACTAATTGCTTTTGACATCTTGGTTGTTTATTGTCAAGTGTCATGGCAGCTTGGTATCATTTCAAACCCCCTTTATCTCTCCCTTTGGTTTTAGATTTAGACATTGATCAAAATGTAGCATCAGCATAAACATGTATGCTAGGAGTATGGCAATTCTCCAAATCCATGGTCCGGTTCAGACCTCAATTTCTGAGCCATGGCCTGGATGGGGTGTTGTGGTTCTATTCACTTCTTTTCGTGATACAATAATGTGGACTTTTGTATCGCGGTTTTGATCTTGGTTTCAGAAACATGAATATATGTGGCTCCAAGGCAACCTTTAAGTCAGAAAGATAACCCTTTTGATGTCAAAAAAACATTTACTGGGAAGATGAGGAAAATGCTCTTTTGATTTGCACTATGGGAGATGTAGGCTCCAGTGTTTTGGGGTTTAGCCTACACTTGAGATAAGCCTCTGCTGCTTGGACTTTGGAAATTCTTTTAAAACTGTGTCTCTTGTAATTCTGCCAGCTTTACAGGTCAATACTAAATTGTTGAAATGACCCTTTAAAATGACCATTAGCAGCTGACTGTACACTGTCACAGCAACAGATTAAATGACTGGCTGCTTGCTCAGTGTTTATTGCACATATCTGATCAAATTCCCCACTTTTTACAGTTCCACTAGAATGGGTTTTCCAATCTGTTTCCACATCTATACAGTCTTATTTTTCAGAGATGCAAGGAGCCTTGAGTTAGCTGTTGCTGACCTGAATCTCAGCAGCAAATCTACTTTTGAAGTAGCAGCAACTTTGTACGTTACAGAGTACACTTTGTCCCAGTTTGCAGAATGCTGCTGAAGAGCTACAGTATCTTAAAATACAGGAGAAAAAAATATAGGTAATGTCTGGGCAATCCCCAACCTCCTCACCTCCTCTGTCAATCAATAGTCTCTTTCATCGGCAGGGGTTGAGCTATCATTAATAATAGCTGACACGCTCCTATAGTGGTAATAAACTGGGGGAATCTGGTATGTAATGGTACAGTAATGGCACCTGGGCAGGGTGTTACACACTCGACAGCTGCTGATGGATAAACCCTAGGTAAATGGATTTGGGCTCATCCAAGGGAGAGGAGCTGCTGCTTTTGGACCGACTCTGTTTTTGTGAGCTGTAGAGGGTGAAAAGGGCCAGCACAATCGCATGAGAATGGAGGAGGACATGCGGAAGTGAGCTTTTCAAACTAGACAGTGGGGTGCCATGGATGGGCATGTAGATTTCACTTCAGCCCCATAGCAACAAGACATGTAAGCAGGAATGGGGAGAATCTACTGTGCGAGTGCTAACTGGGGCATGTTAAGGCAATTGTCATTCCCCACTCCCTGTCGTCACCATGAAGAATGATTTGCTGGCTGGCGTGCCATTTTATCTCCTCAAAACATAGACAAATGTGGACCCGAGGAGTGTTAAAAAGACCCAAACTTCTTCCATCATTTCAGAGGCCTGAAGAATATAGAATTATATGATTGATTTTTAGAGATGATGAGTTGTCACTTTAGACAGTGGGAATAAGAGGAGAGAAAAAGTTGAGCAAAAGATGAGAGGTATTTTTACTCCTCTAACTGACAAGCTTGAAATATGGTCTATTCTGGTTAACCAAAAGGAACACATACATTTCTACATTAGAAAGAATTCCCATTATTTCTCTCTGAGCCATGAAAATCAATTCTAAAATGATTGCTTTCAGTGACGATGGGGAGAGAGGAGAGAAAATAGTTGATGTGCCTTTGGCTGGTCCAATAGATAGAAATAGAGGTTGTTTTTTCCTATTCTATTTTCTCACGAGAAATGGTTGAAATGGGGAGTGTCTAACTATTTCAGTTGTTCTTTCTTCATTTTCTTGTCATCTTTCAATGCAGCTCTTTGTTTATTTCAGAACACAAGGACCCAAATCTTTGAGCATTACATGCTTTCTCCGCAGTTCCAAATCCAAGGGGTTTGTTCCATTGGCTTAAACCTTTTATCACATTATGTTGTTTTTGTAGGAAAACAACAAAAACAGATTCTCTCACTTCATTGGCAATGCTCATCAGCTTGTTTTGCATTGTGCCGTCTTTCCCATTTAATGAAGCATTTAGCAGCAGATTAGGGAAGAGCTCATCAAGTGTCAATTTAACAGATTAAGTCACTTCTTAACCATGATACAAAATAAGGGTTTTTAACTATCAGTTGCAGCACTGGCATCACCTTGCCTCTTGCTCCAAGTTTCTAAATATATCTTGCCTTCTACCCCAAATCTAAGTGTATTGAAACAAGCTAAGAACACTTGCTCCTGTTTTCTTAAAGTCAATAAAACACAATACAACCACTGAAGCCAATAACACCATATATTTTTTAGATATAGTCCCTTCTATGCAGCTTAGCCAGATGCATGCATGATCCAAGAGAGGCATCTGGTGCCGTGTTTTGACCCCTGTCTGAGAACAAATGACTGCGTTGTCTTTAACACTTCGCCTCTACAGTGCACCATGTCAAGTGCTTTCTCCGAGGGCAGAATCACTAACCCTTCAAAAAGGCCACTTTCAGGCAAAAGAGGCAAGAGACCGTCAATTCACTTAACTGCATTCTTATTTCATGAGTGCTGGATAGAGTTTCATGGCTCGGCCCTGCATGTAAAGTGACCCTGCCTTGTGCTGTAGAAGCAAGCTGTGTCTAAAATAAGCAGTGGTGGAATTGCCTTCAGAAAGCCACAGGAGACCTGAGTCCCCTTGGTGATCTCTTCACATTGATACTCTTCCTACCATAGAGAGGTTTTCAAAGCTAAGACTGAATTCACTGAGGGAGATATACAGAGAGTAATGGACTGGGTTTCTGGGCTCTGTATTCATCTGGCTTTGTATTCTGAATATCTAAGCCCAGTATCCTAGGAATTATATTCACACTGGGCAGTTCTGTACCTCAAGACTTGCAGCCAATGACAACGTTTATGGCCACTGCAGAAACAACTGGGCTCCATATGTAGTGAGGCAGATTGTGAAATAGTATTGTACAATCAACGTTTTGTCTGCCAATAGGGTTGAGTATCTTCAGAGTTGTATGGATGTTTGAACATGTGTGTTTGCAGGCGTGTGAAGAGGAGGTGCCGGTGAATTAAAATGCCTGAGTCGCCAGAGTAGCCTGGCTCCATAGCTCATTCCGGATATGCTCATCTGTTAAAGTGCTGGCGACTGACACCCTCAAGGAGCCATTGCTGCCTCACCAAGGGGGCAGCAAAAATAAACGAGGCCCTGCCTGAGGATAGAGACAGACGTGGATCCTTCACAGATGCATCACCTCTGTCATACGCTCATGTGAAAAAGGGAGAAATATTGGTCATTTGGGCAGCATATGGAGACAACTGTGCAAATGGACAGGGGAATGTAAAGAAAAATACATTCAAAGAAAAGGCAGATGAACCCACAAATCTGTTTACTCACACATGCTTGTGCACACACAGTAAACATGCACACGCTCCATCTCTATTTTCATAGTTTTTTCCTTCCAATGTCTCCAATGCTCAGTGACCTGCCTAAACTGACCCCACATCTCCAATTTGACTCCTCATCCATGTGTGTATTAAACATAGATGAGATGGACTCAATATCTCACTCATGGCTTCTTTGACACTTAGTCACTTCACCACCACAAGATGCCTTTCTGAGCCTCCTTGGCCTATTCCTGCCTCGCCCCAGTTTTCTCATTCTTCTCAAAGATTATTCAAGGTTATTACTTTCTCCAAAAGGGCCACTTAGGATGCGCAGTGGAAATATGTTGACTCTCTTCGATTTTTGAAGGAGTTTGAGTGTATTTCTAATTCACTGGTGGCATGGTTCACTACATATGAAGCGGCGGTGTGGCTTTCAATGGACCTGGGGGGAACACATTTATAAACTGAATCTTGAACCAATGGGGCTGGTAGGGATGTATTTGCCTTCAAAAGCATTAAAGTAGAGGGAACACCATTTGCGGTACTATATTATACATTAAAAATTGAGATGGGGTGACTTTGCTCTGCTACTGACCTCTATCAATATTTGATTACAGCGAACAGCAACTAGTAAACAATAGAGAAAGAAGGTGATTCAGGGGAAAGGTGAAGGGCAGGGCACATGCATGAAGACCAAAGAACCGGACACTTGGAAAAATGTTTCTGCTAGACACTCCACTGCATGCCAGTCACCTCTTGACAGTTTAGAGCTCGGAAAGTATTGGTTGCAATGAAATAATGAAATAACAATGAAAGGCCGCTGAGGAGAGAACCTTCCACGTCAACTCATCTGTCCGTCAGACAATCGATCAGACATGTGTCATAACCTCCTTTTTGGATCTTAAGAAAATCAGAATGCCTTGTACATGTCTTCAGCTCACAGACGATTGCGGTTTGCTTGTTGCCTGAGAGCTTTAAAAACGCCAACTGACGGCATCTCTCTAGAGGAAAGTATAGCGCCTGAAGGCTGCTCTCACCCCATGACCCAAGTATAATTGATGATCTCAGTTTTTCTTTTGACCAAATGCAAAAGCCATTTGCGTCAATGTATGCAACTGTGCCCAGGCTTACAGTACACTTGCATTTACTTGCGGTTTACTTCATCCACATGTCAAAAATATGCATCATCACATGCATGACTGTTAAGGGCAATGCACCCTGGCGGCGTATGACCCTATTGTTTTTATGTAAACCCACACACTGCAAGCATCAAAACACGTCATTGTGGGCAGTCATGTGTTTCTTGTCCCACTTCCCCATCGCTGACCCATGTCCAGATTGGAACATCCCAGTTACTGTACGTCAACAACTTCTATACACAATACAATAGGGCTGGCATTGCGATCCAACATTTCGGAGACTAACCCCAATGAGTTTGTTGTGGAGAAAAAAAAATAGAATGGTGTTCCCTGGACAAGAAGGTTCATTGTTCGTGTGTTGAATACCTGGGCCATCACAAAGCCCTACAATAGAGTTAAAATAGAGATATTTAATCCAGTAATTAACTCAGCTACTAAACACATCAGATCACCAGGGCTTGTATAGTATCTGTCCGAAACTAGAGCCTGGAGAAGATTAGCTTAGCATGAAAGAAAAAATGGATGCTAAAGTTCACAAAAAAACCACATATAGTTTATTTAATCTGTATAATAAACAAAATTTAAAGAGCGACAAGCTGTGGTTTTCTAGGGAGTTACGTGTTTTAACCATTTATTGACCAGGTACAGTGACTTCCTGAAGGTTGCCAGGCAACTAGTGGAAATAAGACAAGAAAGTGAATAAGCGTTGTTTCCCAAAATGTCTATTCCCTCAGCCTTTACTAGGAGCTCACTGACTGATGAACGATTTGTTGCTGATGGTAACACAAAAGGTCAATAGTCAATGTGGCTCAATGTGAGTCATTATTGTGCTGGATACTACAGTATGTTTGTGAATACAATCTTGTATGTAGACATGGATCAACTGGTGTTTATAGTGTAGACGGTCATCCGAAACAATGGACCCCAGACTATTTAGCCAGCCTAATAGACTGAATTCAGTCTATGGTAGATCAGCCTGTCACACATGAACTGACAAACTTGTGCTTGCTTCTATGTGTATAATAAAATTAGAGATCATCTCAGTGGCATGTGGAGAGGAAGAGACAGAGGAATGGGGGGACAAGTTAATCATCTCAGAGTAGCTTCTCCCATCAACTGGCAGCGACTTTAATCAAATTATGACCTTGTAAAGCATGCACTTGTCATTTGGGACCCTAATCTCTTTGCTAATGACTAATTAGCCCCATCACCTGTTCCTCTAAGCTTCCATTACACCCCCAACAAAGCTTTAAGATAATGGAATAAACAAAAGGAGGGAAAACAATACTTCCCTTGCCTTGCACAAAAAAGAAAAAGTAGACCAGACAGACACCAATCAAAACCTGGGAGATTGATTAGAGACTGACAAAATAGCTTTTGGATCTTTTTTTCATTCTCTGACAAGAGACCACTCTTCAGTGCTCTAGAGGACAATAAGGATACACAAATTCATTAGGAGTAATTAACCGAAAATAGCTACCAAACGCAGGTGGGAAATAGTGAGAGAATTCAGCACAGAGAGACTACCCCCAGCGTGAGGTTACAGCATGCAGACACAGAGGTTGCAGAAATAATCTAGTGGCCTTGTCTCATCAATAATTTCACCTGGGATAAAGCCCTTTGGACCAAGGTTACAAATGAGTAAAGCCCACTTGTTTGTTTTGGTGTTAGGCCTTGTTACGGATTAACTCATTTGCCTCAATCTGAGGCCGCACACGTGCAACATCCTGGCTTTTTGCTGCAGATTTGCAGAAGGGGGGTTGGGGGGGCCGGGTGGGGAAGGTGGGCTTTTGTTTGTGCCATCCAGCGCCTGTGCAGCTGCACTACTTGGCGGCAGGCACACAAACAGGCGGCTCCCATTCATTAGGCCTTTTTATATCAGAGACACTCTCCTTCTGGGGGCCCGAAGCATCTGCCTTCACATCAGTAAGAGTGGAGGAGGGAGGGCATGAGAGACACTGAGTGGAGGAAGATGGAGAAAGTACGCAGGGAAACAGAAAAGAGGGAAAACTGACAAATCTGGGAGGGACATAAGAGGCATAGTAGAGTTGCAGAAACAGAAGCAGAAACTCAAACTGTGCCGTGGAGTGAGTGTAACTGCAGTACAGAGGGGTGACTGATGCAGTGAACCTCATTATTTGGTTGTCTCTCCTCTTCATCGCTCCTTCCTCATCACCCAATCAGAGGAACATCTGGCTCTAAAGAATAAAAAAAGAGCTCGGGCTGGGTATTCATAGATCTGACACACATATGAGCACGTGCACCTCGACGAGTTACCCAAAGGGACCCATGGGAGTCAGTGCAAACAGCCGCGCGCAGCTGTAATGCAACAGTATTGTTTTTAACACACAGCTGTAACTGTTTTTATTGATTCTGTATCAGCTATGGTGTTTTACGTGAGCTCATGACACATTAAAAATCTTTTATGTTGTTCGGTACTGTTAATCAAATCCCTGTGTAAAGTTTGGTCCAAATTTTATTAGATGCAGAACTCAAAGAACAATGCAGCTACTGCAGCTAAGTAAAACAAAGTCGCCAGTGTTACGGCACATACTGTGGCCTTTGGTTGTTTATCTTATAGTGATGAATGAGGCATGCCACATCCCAAATGAAGATATCCCACAGGCCACCACCACTGCTGTAATGAAGCACTTCAAAATGATATGGCCAACCCCGATAGAGGTTGTGCTAAATTTCACCTCATTGAATTTCATTAAAGTTTACACTAGCAGGTGCAAGGACAGTGGCTGTCTTTTTTTTCTTTTCTTTTTTCTTTTCTTTTTTTTTTTTTTTTGTTCTGTATGTATAAATCATGACACCCAGAGGGTACCTGCAGGTTGTCTCAGAGGGTAGAAATAAATAAAACATCAGCTATATCTTCATACAAATCAAATTAGATGAGAAGTAACAGGGGAATGTGTGGTAGAAACAGTTGAACCTGCCAGCTAAGATTGTGTTGGGTCCCTTCAGCATTTGAAATTGTGACATAAATGGGCACAGTGGGAGACTATCTATGATTCGGGTAGGAGATGACAAAGAAATTAAGAATATATTCAAAATGCATGAACGCTAATCTGAGATATGATTATTATTTTTCATTTTTACAATTTTTTTCCCTATATCCCAGCAGTGCCAGTTATAACAATAAACTAGGCGGAGTAGATTTTTTTTTTTTTTTTTTTTTTTTTTTGCTCAACAGTATGCACACTTAGTATTGGAGAATTTATCAGGCTGCCAAAATGCCTGCCAACCACTGTCAACACTGTTTTGAAAGATAGCAGGACATTATAGAACTTGGATGGCAAATCAGCTTCATTATATCCACAATCTGTGGAAATTAACATCCACAATTAACCTTTATTTATTGCAGACAATGCACCTCTGGCCAGGTCAGACAACCCATTTGCATGACATTTAATATAAAGCATGCTTTTTCAGAGCAAGGACCTGGTATACGTTAAAAAGACCTCCTCAAATCTAAATGGAAATTGTGCCAACCATGGACCCAAAAGGTGGAAAATAACCTTGCTTTGTTGAACCAGGCCCAAAGAATACAGATACATGAAAGAGAAGGGAGGCTGTGGATACAGCAAACAAAATGATTACACATTTTAGAGCAATTTCTGGGTCATAATCATTTTGTCGATAGCCTTCCAGTGTGCAGGTGCGCTGATACAGATGGTTTTATGAAGATCCATTAAAAATAATTTCGCTCATCGCCAGGCCCAGGAGGGGCCCAACCCAGCAACTGGGAGACAAGCCCAGATGCCTGCTTAGGCTACAGCTCTACCCCACTCCACACTCCTGGTGTGGACCACCCTGTCGCCATGGGAACGTAGCAAAATTATAAAACCTGCCGAGGTAGGAAGCAAGAATGTTTGTGTACACATGCACAAACCAGCACATATAATGTGTAAACACATACATCTTAAGGTGAGAAGCTCCACTGGAGAAAGCAAAAAGCAGCCGTTTTCAGGAATGACGGCAGGTATTAGATAAAAGTTTTTGCAAATGCTTTTAAAAAATAGCTGAGTTTAAACACAAGATTGCTGATTTGACTGTCACTTTAGGCTATTCCAATAACAAAAATACTTTCTTGCACTATTCCTCATATCACATCGACACGCGCTGCAGTAAAGCAACGCTGCAAAACAAGGCAGTCAGAGAGCGAGGAATTTTTTTGACGTGGTTGCCCTTGGTGGCAAACATTTGATGTGTTTTGATTAGACTCTGGTGGGGGGGATTATCAAAGGCTAAGAGAAATCAATGTTCTTTTAATAAAGAGGACTTGGGTGGGAGGGAGACAGACAGTTCTGTTCATGACAGGGCCTGTCTCTGCCTTATCTCCCGCTTCTCAGATCCCCTAGACAGGCAAATATTTTAACTGTAAACACCCGTGGCTCGACAGCCTGCGTGGGCCTCCTGTCACACTTTTCCACTTGCTACTTACTCACCTACTCTCTCGCATGACCCAGAATGCATTTGCATGAATACAAAACCACACAGCCGAAAGATACACACATGCAAAAATACATGTGCATACCTGCTATAATTATCCCATAAAGTCTCATGCACACCCATTCTTGGGTTCAGACTGGTGCCACGTACATTAAGTGATACCTGCATCCTCCAGCTGCCATCCAAATCCACTGTCATCCAGATTAGCCTGGACACCACCAGATGCCTCAGAGCCGCCAGGAGAAGAGAGGCGCGGTGCAGTGCAGTGAATTCCAGTAATTAATCCCAGATTACATCCTGTGCCTCTCCATCAAACGAGTTAGCTACAGTGTGCAGGGAGGCTCACTAGGTTGAGGAAAATACAGAAATGCAAGGCCAACATGGGAACACATGTATGGTCTTAGGTTGCAAAAAGTTTGCAAATAATTTTACTGAAGTAATTATTTGTTAGAGATCCTCTGTCCAACAGGTGAGGGACTTTTCATCCATACCAACAGGAAAACTTGTCCCATAAACCCAGGGAACACTAAAATTGAAGAAACTTGCTTCACAAACAAATAAAAGAAGAGGTGGGAGTCAAACAGATAATAGTAATTACACTTATGTATTTGATGTTACGTGAGCAGATTGATATTTATCTCATCTGAAAGCGCCAAATATGAAACTAGAGCTGGGGGAGATTAGTCTGTCTTAACTTAAAGACGGGAAGCAGACCTGGCTATCGTGTTTGTCAACTCCTAAAACAACAAACTGTCATTTACATGGGACTGATACTGATCTACTCATTTCCCAAATTGTGAACTTTTCCTTTAGGGAGGCAATATGTGCATGCAGCCGACTGACTTGTCAAATTCTGAGCACAAACTCATTTAAGGAAGTGCTTTACTTTCCTGTGCTGCTCATCTTTGACCATTTCAGGGACTCGTTCAGGGACACCTTAATGATGACTGAGAGATAAGTGAGAGACTTCCTACTACTTCATATGATAAAACACATCACTACATTTATGATTTTACTTTTTAACCTCCACGCTGCCACAAAGAAAAGGTAATAGTAATTGTGGTATTCACCTCAATGCTCATCAAATATCATGCAAATGACATTCCTCCTTGTTCTGAAGGATGGGAGAGTAGGTGTTTAGGATTGACAGTAAAACAATGATTTACATCTGTTGATAACCTGCACATGGCACATAAAGAAAATGTAGGGTCTCAGATGCACAGAGAGAGATAAAAGCATCCCTTCAACAGTACGCTGTACCTGCTGCATACTGAACAGCAGCCTCTTTATCCATCAACTGAGGTTTCTACTCTATCATCAATAAAACTTTGAGGCAATTTGTAGCCGCCTAAAAAAGTTCACGCCACATTTTCATAGTCTGCAGAGGTAGATTTGTTTGAAAACTAATAGAGCTGGTGTGCTCTGGAATGCTTATATTTTGTCTGACCTTTCCAGCTCAATTCCTTTTCCGTGGCTATCGAATCTAAATTAAATAAATGAACTACATTATACATTAAAAGGCATTTCAATTAAAAATGGTGATCCCTTTGATGCTGAGGCCTGGGTGGTTGATGTGCTTGAGAAGCCACAACGCCCCCCCCAAGAGGCCTTGCAAGCCTGTTTACTTCAGATTAGGCCCACAGTCATTTCTCACTGGGGAGGGAAAATAGAGTTGCTTTCGCTGTCATTCTTGTAATAAACACAACTGTTTTGCAAATTTACTATGAAAGACTCCATCCTGTAAAGAAAAATATGTGGCCTATTAATTTTGTTGCCGAAGAAAATACGTGCCTGCCTTCATTGCATCACTTCCTCGCTCCTCTGTTTTTCTTCTTCGGATATTTGATATGGAAAAGCATCAGTAAGTCATCTGCGGAGCTCTATGCCCCCGCCCTCCCTGAAGACAAGCCAAGAGCCCTTGAATTAAGTCAATCATTTAGTCGTAACAAATTAATTAAAAGAATAATTAAATCATTAACACATTAAATACGGCAATTAGAAATCTTGTCCTACATGAGTGAATTTGAGTGAACTTAATGGGGGAAGCAAATGGAGCAATCGGGTGTGCCAAAACATAATTTTTATTTAATGCTTTTTTCACAATAACATGCACTTTGGGGTAACCCTTCACTATCTTCTAATGATATTATAAAAATATTAAGGGGGAGAATTTACAGAACTTTAGTTTCTGTGTAGGAATAATGAAGACAGGACTATATGGATGTAAGCATATTTATATCATGTATAAAGCTTTTATAATAACTGGGCACAACACAACTGGCCTTCATAATGGCTTCTGCCCCTCCCCTCCTTGTTGCCTAGTAACTGCATCATTCCGTTTAAGAGGCAGAGGCGGGGGGAGGAAGGGGGTCAGGAGGGCATCAAGGAATAAAAAGGCTTCTCTACCCAAACTGCCTGTTGGCATACAGAGCTCCACAGGAAGGATGGCTTGGCCAGGTCAGTCCCCCCTGATAGCAAGCTAAGTCATAAGCAATGTTGTGGAGCTGGTTAATTCCACGCTGTAATACCCTCCATATATCCCCTGTCAACAGACATGATCTTTAAGTTCCCAACCTGCTGATGAGAGCATATTTGAGTAACACTGCAACGTACTGCTGCACAAATCCGGTTAGAGGGACGCGAGTGATGGGATGAAGCTGAGATGATGAAGATGAAGTGGATCAATGGAGCTCTGTCCTAGCTCAGGCAGGCATGGAAGTTTTATGTTCATATGTAATGTTAAATCATATATAACCGCAACTTAGCTCGGACAACCATATAGACAATTTGGCTCTCATTCAGTGTGTAAACACACTCGTTCAGCACTGAATCCTTGCTGCTACGCCACAGGAAACTTGACTTCATCCACCTCCTCAGCCTCCTCCTGCATAAGCATTTAGATTTATGTGAATATAGAATGTGTATTTCCTGTCTGCACTCACATTCATTCAAATGTTGTGCATCTCTGCCAGGGGCTGGGGAGGGGTGTTCGTGAGCTCAAGAAAGGCCTGTGTCCAGCTCGCTCAGATTTGATCCGGAGCATCGCACAAGCAGAGCAACACGGTGAAACTCAAATGCAGGGGCACATTGTGAAAATTTGCACAATGCATGGTCAGACAGCCAAACTAGGCAGAGCACACAAATATGAGCCCCATAAAAAGGGAAATGTTCGCTAACCACTGAATCTGTTAAAGTTCAGCATCTGGTGGAATTGCAGGGTAGAGTTATCAGGCTCCACTTATGCAATCATAACTGTAACCTTAATTCCTTTTGTAACACTGAACACTGAAAGAATGAATCACTCTATTTCCACATAGAGCAACATACGCCAGCTACATCATTTAGCATAGCTGATTCCAAGGTTATAGCCTCACTGAGCCGCAGTAAAATTTACCAATTATAGTGCTTGTTTATCTTTGCTGAAGAATACATGGTAGCCAGTTCAGCACATACATTCACAAAGACACGCTTCTTTTCATGGATAGTTAATGCACCATTGATGGAGTAATGAGTCCTGGGGGGATACTGGTGTGATAGTGGATATGTTACACAGGTAGTCACCGCGCAATAATGTTTGTGTATGCGTGACAGAGAGAGTAGAAGTTGGACATAAAAATAGTGGCAGAAAGACTGGGACTTGCCATTATCTTATTAACTCCAATAAGGAACACTTAACTTTTCTCAAGGATTTGAAACCACAGAAGCAGTGCCAACATACTTTTTTCTTTAAAAGAGTAAGTGGAAATCAGGTTATTTGCTGTGCTACCAACAAACTACAGTCGACACTTCTAGACTGCTTTAACATCCCTGTGTGCAGCAACAGTCAGATACTGATCAAATGGCTTCACAAGAAAGCCTAATGCAAACGACTTGACAACAGCTGGGTTAGAAAGTTTGGCACGAGAGTGTAGATAGAAAGTTACAGCAGATAGAAATCTCCCAACGTAATCACACTGCAAAGAAAAGTGTCTCTGACAGGGCACGCGCCGCCTTTCACAGGCATTATTCTAAGCCTGAGGTTTTATATTCTGCGAGACAAGCTCAACCTTGCATTATGAGATGTAAAAAGCTCTGTGTGCATCAGGGAAGAGGAGCCAGATATAGTAGTAGTGGCTATATGCATCAACTCCAGCAGTAGCATCACCTCAACAGCAAGGCAACACAACCGTAGAGCCCTAAGGGCACTCAATACCATCAATGATCTATTTGTGTATACATATCGGAGTAGAATGGGAATGATCTCTCACATCGATCCCCTCTAGTCTAAATATTTTTAGAAAGCTATCGATTATATCAGCCGGTATGTTCTGGGAAGCATTAACAGAGAAATGTGATTGTGTCTGAGTGTTTATACATTAGTGAATATATACAATAAATGTCTGCGTGTCAGACTGCTGTACTGCATGGTGATAAACAGCAGCAGTCAAATAAATTAGTTCTTGCAATGTCAAATGCTCTGAACAAAACTGAATATACAGAACAGCAGAGTGAGCATGTTTCAAACAGCCTCCTTTGTGCAGAATTCAATCTATTAAATCTTTCAAAATATACCTGTAGGCCTACCTGTGTAATTTGGTGGGTTAAATCGTCACCAGTTCCTCTTATTGGCAGTGTAGTGGTGCTTGGAGTTATCTCCTAAATGCTGTTTGTTTCAGTGGAGGAGGCCCACTGGTTCTTTTGGGCATCGTCACAGCAGCAAGCCAAATCAAAAAGCCAACACATGCTGCATCCATATTTCCACACACCGCAAGGGCTGCCCAACACTGAGAGGATACACAGAGACAGTAGATTTTAACAATCTTTCTCAGGCTGTATGCATGACAATATGCATACAACGGTGAATGCGCGCACACACACACACACACACACAAATCAACAACAACACCCTCCAGTTTTTTTAAACAGTACAAATGGATGCTTTAAGAAATTGATCTCTCTGTGCGGTTAATCTATTGTTGCCTTTTTAATGAAACTGCTGCAAATTAGCAGTACCCAACATTAAAATGCAGAAATAATGGGTTCACTTCTAGAATCTACCAAAGAGGCAGTGCTCAGGTTCTAATTGCACAGATTTAACAGATAGCATAGCATGTGTTGTGTGTAATCTTTCTGGAAAATTGCTGGGTGCCGATTTAGCAGATATCCTGGGAGATATGCACTGCCGCGGCTAATCATACTGCAGGCGGGTTTTGTACCTAAAATCAAAGTGGTTCATATTCAGAGAGTTTAGAAACATCAAAGTATTTACTTTGAAGAAAAAAATTTAAAAAATGGTTCTTTTTTATCACTGTGGCAGTTGGAACTCTTACATAAAGCTAATGGGCCAAATGTTAATTTGAAAAAAAAGGAGCACCATTGCACTAAAGAAAGCACATGCAGACTTAAGACTGTCATTAACAGCCACAGTTATGTATTTATAAGTTACAAACAGTAAAAACCAGGCATACATTATAATGTAACACAATGGCTCTAACACATAAATATTACAATGTTTTGTCCTGGCTTTAAACCGTTTATGATGGCACACTGCAATTCATTGTTTGATTATGCCTCAATGACCAGAAGCCATTTGTGTGACAAAATACTATTAATATGCTTATGAAGGGCTGAAAGGGATCAACAAATTTGAATAACACCCCCTAAAACTAATGTATTCAGCATCTTTGAAGTGTGCTAGCTATACAAAGCGGGTTAGATAAGGATTTTTCTAAGTCCAGGATGGAGTATTTCTAGTGCATCTTTTGTTGCTTCCTCCTCTGAATTCTAGTTACTGTATCAGTACAGCAATGAGAGAGCACTTCCGTCCAGACAAAAATGTGACACTGCCTCTCGCCAGTAAAAAAAAAAAAAAAAAAGTATATATACAGTATACAGACTACAGACTGTAAGGATTGAAATGTTTTACCGAGTTAATTACAATAATAGGCTTAATTAATCACCAGTTTAAAATACTAGCATTTACTTATATATTCACCTGATGCGATGCTGATAGTGCCCTGACGTCACCAATTCCTTACTTCACCAGTGTTGATGGGTTTGCAATCTGTGGCGATCCGTTTTGCGTTAGCATTAGTTAGCTTAGCAGTTGTTTCGATGATAGAACGCTCCGGCTACGTTCATTCTCGGTGCTAGCATCTCTGCTAACATCAGCAAAGATGTGCTTTGTCCGAAGGCGCTGCGTCACACTCGTTGTGCTTCGGTGGAAAGACAGTTCATCACTGCACGGTGTTCTCACAACTTTGGTTCTAACTACTCTTCTATCTGGAAGCTTTTTAAAAAACTTCCTGTTAAGCGCAGCAGCGGGTGATTCCTCAGGCATCCTAGTAGCTGCGTTTACCTCGCCTTTCACCTGTCACCCCAATAAACGCTCGCGCTTGTTGTATAGGAGGAAGTTGTGCTCAAACTTTATATAATTAAAAAAAATAATAACTATTTCTCGATTAAACATTGACCCGTTAATGTTTACAGCCCTAGTTTTGAGTAACTTGGACACTTGAGTTGCCATGTAAGATGCAGGTGGAGTATTCTGCCAATGAGGAATCAAGAATTATCAAGTTAGCAAGTGAAGAAGACAACGAGGCTCAGAAAAGCAAACATTTCAAACTGAAATCAGTTCATTTCAGTTCACTTGCTGCAAAAAGCAATGGCAAATCAAATGCGTGTGGTGCTTTTGAGCTTAGCTTTGGTGAAATGTGACATAAATGTTTGCCGTTGACCACTTGTACACCATGCTGACAGTGCTGACCTTTAGAATGGGGAGAACTGGATTGTCAAGCTGGAGGAGGCCATTACATTAGCTGTGTCGTACCATCCTGCTTCATATAACCTTGCTCTGCTAAATGAGAGACGACGCCAATACGATTGTCATTTTTCATATCCATATTTCCACAAACAAATCCTCCTTTGCCATGGATGGATCTGCTGCACCATGTTCTGGTGCAGCCTGGCAAAAACACTTATTCTTTGGCCTCTCGTCACACAAGAGCAGCCCAAAATTCAAAGATGGTGCTATCCAAATGTGAATGTAGAATAGTCAGAATTAGACACTCTTAATTTCATATTAGGTCCAATATACAAATAAACTAGTCTACTCCAATGAAGGGATATGAAAGATAAACTGCTGTAAAATCTGGAAGCTGAGCATGATATGCAAAGATGTGACACAAGATACAGAGCCAGCATATGCCAATAACTTTGAACTAGCTCCTATAGTGCCGCCTGGTTATGACTGCAAACCTCATCTCAGATCTGTGTTGGAGAAATCACTTCCCCACCTCTTCTTGTGCACTTGCGTCAGTTCCCTGTCGTTGGTTTGCTGATGGACTGCGCCCCCTCACCATGCCAGGCACGCACATTTTGTGCAGACACACCCTACAAAAAAACCCCCACAACAAAACCTCATGTGACGCCGGGACGCGACATGATCAAGGCGCACCTTTGCGTGGAACCTCGCTCACGTGCACACACCAACGGCGAGACGTCTACTTAATGTGAACAAAATTCTAGTGAGACGGGTGGGGTAATGATTTCATTATGGCAGCTCATTGGAATGCCTGTCAGATCTCAATCCATTTGTGGTGATGAACCCGGAAAGCATGCATTGCGTACACACTCATACACGTGCACCCACACACGCACACTTTTCTGTATTTATCAAGCTTATCATTTGTGAGAAGTATCATGTGAAAGGATGTCTGGCAGGCTGATTCACGGCCAGATATTCATAGGGATCATTTCAGTAGACAGCTATGGATCTGATCTCCCCCAACCAACACACACACACACACACCCAAGAGAGGCACAATGTACATCTCTGAGCAGACCATCAGTGGTTGTAAAACTGTAGAGTCGTAATGTTCCCCAGCCTTGGGGGCTTATTAGGAGGCATAAAAGCTGCATGCTACCTTCATTCATATTCTCCATAAACACCCTGCCACATCTCAGCTCTTTTTTTGTTGCTTTCCGACTCTGGGCAGTTGGAAAATATAAGCCTCTGCGCTACTATTTTGTGCTGCATGATTGATTTGCAAAATAGCCCTGTACTGGAAATGTATCTGAATAAGGCTAGGATTTGCCTCTGTGTGTAAGTGCAAATTGCAGTGTCAGATCTCCGTGTGGATGTTGTTTGTCAGGCGTAAACTCAGCATGGCGGCAATTTTTATTCCTCTCTTTACACCGATGTCTGTATAATCTGCAAAAATGGGAGCTGTCGTTGATTATAGTCGAGGAGAGAGAAAGGACTGGGCAAATTGACATTTCCGACTTGGAGATTTTGGTGAATAATAATAAAAAAAAAAACTTTAAAAAAAAAAAAAAACAGCACAGTACGCCTGAGATAGTTTTCAGTTATAAGAATAGAATTATTCATTCCCCTACACTGTGCAAAAGTTCAGCACAGGAGAAATCCACTGCAGCTCAAGTGCAGACAATTACAGGGGCCAGTGTGCCGTTGTGGGAATCTGATTTTGAGAGAGTATTATCTGGGTTTGAAAACAGGGCCAGGCCACTGAGATCACACCTCTTATCTCCTGCGTGCGGTGCGGCAGTATTGAACACAGCCTGAATCACAGTTACAGACTCCTTCCCAATTCAAATCAAACTGTTGGTTCAACTTAGAACTAGGTCGCTCGCATTACATGACAGGGAGAGAGGAGGGAGAGAAAGTTAGTTTGTATATGCGGCTGTGTTGTAATGAGTGTAATGTGAGTGAGATCCTGGGAAAGAAACAGGGAAAATAAAATGGAGGATATGGAAGAAAAAGAAAAACGGGGAGAGGTGCTGGAGAGAAACTGAGTCTGTTGTGTGGGGAATTAGCTACTCTGAAGCTACAAGTCATTTGGTTGCCCCTCCCCTCCCCATCTCCCTCTTCATCCTCGCAGCACAGGAACATCTGGCTTTAAAGGACCTCAATAAAAGAGCCACTGGGAGGCGAGGAGTGATTGAGAGAAAAGGTGTGAGAGAATGTGTGAAGGATAGATAGATAGATAGCGATGCAGTGATACAGAGGCAGCGGGAAAAAAGACAGTGAGACCGTGTAAGAGAGTGCTGGGGGGCTGTCATAACTGCAGAACCGGCCCCTTTCAAATGACATCCTTCACCAAATCATATTTCACACATGGCTACAAAGGCCACACCACATTTAGAGCACTCCATCCCCTGCAGGGACGGCACCGGCACTCTGGGTTTCTGATTCTCCTCCCTACCAAAAAATGGCCACTCGCTAACCCGTGCGTCTACATTTACAGTATGTAATAAAAGATAGTGACAGCACCCACATGCAAAAGTACTTGTAGCTTGACAATAATTCAAAAGGAACTGAATTTGCATGTATATAAAAGGGGATAGAAAAGGTTTTAGAGTCAGTACAGTCTGTATTATACACACTATGGGGATAAACCCACTTGAACTTAAAAGTTTTACCTACTTTTCCCTTTGCAGAACAGAATGTGCGTTATCATTTTTACAGAATAAATTAATAAAAATGTACCACAATTAGTTGTATAAAAAGTAAACGTAGCCTCATAAGTATAAGGTCTCTGAAAGACAGAAATAAACTGTTGTCTCTATAGGACTGGTAATTCATATTGTCGCAGTATTGGTCACAGTCTCTCCCCAGCACTACATGGTGCCCATCAAAATGACAATTTTAAAAGAAATAGCATCCTTATCTTCCTTTGCTGCAGCACAACTGTGTGCAAGACCAAACTACCTTGTAAAAAAACATGGAGTCGGTGGTAGTGGCTAGGCTGTGCGTCTGACAGAATGACAGGTATTTTTGACAGCTACCTGTCAAGCAGGTGGAGTGTCGCGCTCAAGTCACAGTGTGATCACTGTCATTTGCAATGCTGAGCAGGTTTATGTAAGGTTTTGTAGGTAAACCGAGCAGGCTGCTGTCAAGAATTCAAACTGATGTAAGGCCACTGATTCAATAATCTTTCCAAGAAAACAACCGCCACAGAAAATATAGAATAATGATGATTCCAGCGCAATTTCAAATTTGCAGATGAAAAGATGACAGTATCCATGAAACTGCAGTAAAGTATATGACATCCAGTCATTTTTTTCCCCAGTTGCATCATGTGCCTGGAAATCCTTGAAATCCAACAGGCGGGAAGCAACAGATTTCATTTGCATTGGTGCTCTGCGCCTCAACAATCTCTGCTCCCAAAGTAGGTCAGAACGAATCGGCGCCTCCGAAAATAATAACAAAAGGTGAGCCCCTCGCTCTCTCAGGGGTGAACGCTCCGCTTTCGCGCGACTCAGATGCTTCCACTGCGAAATGTGCCATATCAGCACTCTCCAAATCTGTAGGCATTATACTAGGGCATATTAAGGCACAACATTGCATTCAGTATGCGAAGGCGCTCGGCAGCCATTGTAAAATTTTAACAAGACAATAGTGGATACACACACACATTGTAAATATGCAGAGTTTTGTTAGAAGGCACTGGAGCTGAAATTGTAATGATGTTAGTGTGTGACGGGGGCTGCCGCGAAGACTGAATGTGCCGCTATAGCCTCATCCTTTTTCATCAGTGTGTTTTCCCAACCCGAAAAGTGAGTTGGAATACACAGTCTATTCCTTTGGGGGTGTGTAGCTTTGAGCAAACTGCACTTCATCTACAAGAGTAAGTCAGGGCACTGCATATCACCCCAGCACAGACACACACACAATTACACTATAGCATGTCCTCTCTTACTCTCAGATTCACACAGAAACACACCATGCCCTTCCTCTCTTTGCCTCCGATTCTCACACATGCACGCACGCACGCACGCACGCACACACACACACACACGCACACACATACATCCTCTGTCAGTTTTTGAACAGCCAATGCAATGTCCAGAGACTGAGCTTCATGCACAGTTAATGTCTCTGCTGTCCAGATGATTAACGTTACCTGATTCACATTCCCAAACGTTGCCCAAATTCCACTCTCCTCCTGCTTCACCTTCTGTGTTGAGCTGACTCCTGGGCTTCAGGTAAAAATAGCCGCTCCACCCTGTTCCTCTCTGCCGTCACACAACCTGCATCCACCGGGATATCAGACCTGGGCAAAATTGATTTTACTTAAAGAAAGGCTTTTATGTGTCATAAAATACAATGCATTAGAAAAAACTGTATTTTAGAAGTGAACGGACAATACAACTGTCACTTTATTATGAACATGAACAACAGTTCGAACGTGGCAAAAATTAAATATTTTATATATATATAAAATCTATTCATCTATTCATTCTTCTATGGAAGAAAAGAAATGATAGAACCAGAAGCAAAACATTGCTGTTGCTTTCCACAGCTCTGGACAAGTAAATGAATTGATGCTAAACTCACAACATTTCTTCTAGATTGGTAAGTTTACAGCTGTTTATGCTAACATTGGCTATGTAGCGATAGCAAAACACGCAACAAATAGCTCCTTTAAGGATGGATTTCCTCACAGCCAATATGGTGAGAGGAAATTACTACAGCAACCAGTACCTCTTGGGCATGTGAGGATTGTGTTAAGATAGAACTGAAAGAATATGAAATTGTCCATTAACACTAGCATGATGTACACAGTGTAAGACTCCCACGTACACTAACTCTGAGAAATGCCCTGACCCTGGTTTGGCCAGCCAACTTGTTTAGAAGTTGTTGGGACTTGAACAAGAAAATCAGACCAGCGAGCTGAAATCTCCCAAAGCTGCATTGAGCTGCAGACGGGTGAATTAACTGTCAGATTCTCAGTGGGATCTGCAGTACAAGCACGCATAATGGATAACAGAGCTTTAACTTAGAATAGAAACTTCTAAAAATTTGACATGTAGTAAGAACATTCAAAGCATCTGCTTGTTAACATGTTAGCCCTAAGCTGCTGATAAGGTGATATATATCAAAGCTTTTTCCTTTGAATTTGTTGAGTTTCAAGTAACACAGTCAGAATTTACCTTTGACAAGTGATGCAAAACAGCTTTGGGAATGCTCCCAGAATTCATTTGCCATGTCAGTGGTAGGACTGGATGTGAAGATGTTGCCCGTGGCCAGAACGCACACATTAGGAGTGAGTGGAGGCTCTCTAGCATGGCATATCTCTTTATGTAATGCAATAGCATCTGCTGAAGGCGTTGACATAATCCCAAAACTGAGCCATCCAGTCGGCATGCCAACAAGTCAGCAGACAAGGGATCTAAAATAGGAATCTGCAACAGACAGGGAAGTGAGGAAAGAAAGAAGTAGAATAATTGTTGTTTAAAAGCTGTTAGTTCAGAGAGAGTGTTTGCTGAAGACAGTGGCTTATGTGCAAAAAAAGAAGTTTATGCGCCTAATTAGAATTTGACATATGGCTTAGATTGATCCAAACTTTGTCTCATTGTACTGGTATAGTGACAATAAAGACATCTTGAATCTTGTTTACCAAACAGGGCTAAAACCAGTCTGTCTTGCTGAAACACTGCAACCCAAATGTTTGTCCTTACTCTCTTTACTGCTTAGGATTTAAAGCCTGGGGGTATAATAATGCAAGAGCAAATACATAAGGAGGCTTTTGAAAAAAAAAAAAAAGAATGAGTTTTTTCGAGTCAAATCAGGGAAAGCAGTAATTCAAGACCAAACAAACAACAGGGGACTTGAATAACTGACGCAAGATTCCCAATTAAGCCACACAAATCTTCAGAAGTGCGTAGCCCTGTGTGGGACTACCCACTGTGGGAAAAATCACATAAATGCACAACTTACTTAGAGGTTTTGCTCATGTTGGTGCTTCCTGCTTGGGTCTCAACTCGTGTGCAATAAGACATAACATGCTTTTGGATATTTGCAAGTTAAATATGAAATTAGAAAGGGAAAGCATCAGCTACAAGTCTGGAAGAGCTAAGTTTGATTACTAACTTCTCCTTTGCAGGACTGGATAGTGTGTCCTATCAGCTGTGTTGTGTGCATGTGGGCATGTTGCCACTCTCCAATCAACATTGATTGAGTCCAGGTGCAAGTTTGTCCTTCCAAGAGCTACAGAGCTGAATCGATACCAATTCACCCACCAAATTTGTTCACACTTGCAACAAAACTCTTGAATTACAGTATGTCATGCTTTATATCCAAATGGTGTCAGATTCACAGAGCAGACATAGTGTGCCGTCCTCACATATCTGTACAGTACACTGTGTGTCCCGTGTTGTCCTTTAGCAGTGAATGTTAAATCCTGTTGTCCTTGTATCATGTGTCAGCATTCAGTTCTGAGTGTGCCTGGCTGCTGAGTGTTACCCAGAAAAAGTCCTGCATGTGATTACAGGGAACAAGTAATTCTGATGAAACTGTCCCAACAGCAATTATCAGCAAACCTCACTCAGCAATTATTAATAAAAAAACAAGCAAGCAAGCATGTGACCAGAATTTCTTGAAATGATTAAACATTAAAAGCTTTATGTACATACTCACAACACAAATCTCTCAAAACTATAAGAACGGCACTTTTTATATACTGACACATACATTATGTCCATAGACAGCTCCTATACTGTGTTACAATTGCTTCTCGACTAACACGACAAAGCTTGTCACATTTAAAAATAAGCTTTCATGAAATGTGAAGACTTCCCACAAACTTCCCTTTGTCCTACAACTTATTGCCCTGTCTCTCTTTAACAAGAAGCAGGCGTGCTTGAATGGAAGAACGGGTCTGTCCTTCACACTGTCTGATTTGCTTAGGAAAGGCGCTCACGTCTAATACTAATCTGAACGACAGCAGTGGAAATCTTGGCTCAGTTTCAGAGGCTAGATTGGGCCTGGCCCAATGACCTTCTCTGAGAGAACATGGAAAGTTTGCCGGCTCAATATGTCACAGCCAGCATGAGCTTAGAAAGAGAACAAGAAAGGAGTGATTAAATGGGTTAGATCTGTGGCTGGCTTTGGTAGATGTCAGGAGGAGTGCAGCTCTGGTTGTACTATGAGATTATCGCAAATTGTATCAGGCTGAAACTCTCCCATCATGGGAGCATCCAACTTCACAAAGCAGATGAAAAAAAGAACAGGAGTGTATTTCTTATTCCAAAAATATTCACTCCTAATTTTAAAGGCGACTGAGCATTGTTTTTTGAATACAGAACTGCAGCATTTCAGTTCAGTATGTATAAGTGGT
Organism: Lates calcarifer; assembly: GCF_001640805.2. Lineage (NCBI taxonomy): Eukaryota > Metazoa > Chordata > Actinopteri > Centropomidae > Lates > Lates calcarifer. The sequence goes on along the minus strand of NC_066847.1, from coordinate 19,737,501 downwards.
GATCAATAAAGCCAGCTCAACATTACAAGAAATGATAAAGCTATCATTTTGTTAGGAGCCAGACTTACAAAACTCCCTCTTAGGCATCCCGCTGGATAAGAGCAGAGCCCATCCCCTGAAAATCAGTGTTTCACTGACATAAACAACTGATAATTCAGAAATTGGACATTTCTTAAGGCATAATTATAGCAACTGAAGTAAGTTTAAAGCAAATTAGCCTCACAGGAAGTTGAAACAAAGTGTTAAAACGGGGTTAATTGAATTGTAAGCCTTGTCACAGAAGATTACCAAGTCCAAGAAACACCACTTTAATTGCGTTATTACCATGTGGATTAAGGCATGGGGTATTTTTGCCCAGTAATTATAGCCTGACTGTCTGTGCATTTTAATGCACTTCAGTCAGGACGATTTGGGCTGAAATTTTTGACAATCCAAACACAGAGGAAAGTTCCATTACAAAATGTATCTGTAAGGCTTGTGGATAACACTGGCATTTGAACTGTAATGTTTCCCACAAAATAAGGATTACCAGGATATATGGTGATAATGAGTAATTAATTTGACAGGACATTGCCTTGATTTGATGCTATTTTTGTATCAAAGGAGAGAATCAGAGACTCAATACACTGTGGTCATTTTCCCTTTTTCAGATTGTATGTCAGCCATGGAAACTTTGTTACATTAAGCCTCTGCTCTCATTTAACACCTTGTCTGAATTTATTAAAAGCATTTTCATCTTGTCCACAGCAACCAAACACTGGTTACATTACAAAGTATGGATAATAAATTATAGTAGCCATGATATCACTGTCAGTGTTGATTTATATGTTGGTCAGTTCACTACTTTGTGCAAACTTAAATGTGTCAGCAGCTACAGGATGGATACATGGTACCCAGATGATGAATATTTACCTTGGTAATCCCTGTACTTTTGCTGTAGTGCCACCAGCAGGCCAGAGTTTTCACTTATGAAGTTACGTATCTCAACATCTAACGATTCGATTGGCACAAAATTCATAGTTCTCAGATGATGAATGCAACTCACACTGATTATCCCCTGAATTTTCTGCTAGTGCCACCATTTTGTTTTGCAAGTATTTGGTTTGCAAAACTACTGACATTCCCATTAGCCCCAACTGTACTTTGTGTTCTGTGCTAATTAGCAAATGTTAGCATGTAAACATGCCATACTAAGATGGTGCATATTATAACTGATAAACATCCGCATGTTTGCATTTAGCTTGAAGAACCACAGCGCCTAAGTACAGCCTCACAGAGCTTTTAGTCTTGTTGAGTGACAAAAACACATCTCTGCCCTGTATCTGCTGCTGCACAAATCTTGTTTTGTTGCTGCTGTGACTGATGAAGACAGTCATTACTTTTCAAAATGGCCCATTTTCGGAAAAGCTAAGGTCTTTGAATGGAGTGTTAATGTCACAGAAGGTGTATCTGCACTTTGAAATGATAAGGAGTACAGACTGCATCAACCTCTCCTTTTGATACTTTATTGATCTCCTGCTGCTATCCGCTTTCTACACTCCATATGTTGGTCAGTTCACAAGAACAGTAACACAACAGCCTCTTTGGAGCTGCAGGGAATTCCGTCTGTTGCCCAAAGGCACTACGGGGCAGATGTTTCCAGACACTGGAATTTGATCACGGTGCTCCAATTAAGCAGTGGCCTCCCTGCTTTCTCCTACTTCTCACATTCATGATTTCAACAGCCAGGGAACTCAGGACAGTTACAGAATATCATTAGCCTAATGGACGGGAGCACAGGATGGCAAGAATGAATGATTGCATTACAGTGCCATTTGCTGCAGACTGTACACTGACATAAATAGTGCAAACAAACAATAACTGTCCATGTGCCCATTCTACTGTATTGTGATGGCTCGCTGTCTGATACATGGGTTCAAGCTGGGGTCTGAGAGAGAGGGAGAGATGCTCTCATGCGCCCTTGTGTCAGAGTGAGTGGGTTGGGTGGGGGCTAAGTAACTGGGAACTGGATTTAGATCCACCAGGACCACTCTGCAAAAAAATACAAGGGGGCAGATAAGAGAGAGAGGGAGAGAGACAGTGAGAGAGAATGCACAGTGAGGGAGAGAGCACTCTGCTTTTCTCTCTTTCCAAGCCATCTTGTCAAGAATGCTTGAATGGAGCCATTATGAAGCCCAGATCCAACTAATATGGGACAGTTTAAAGAACAAGAATAAAACCTAGATAGCTAGCCTTACATTTTCCAAGGCAGCGGTTGCCAAACTGAGGATTAGGACCCTGATGAGTGGTCGCGACATTAATTTAAGAGGCCAAGAGATGATTTCTGGCATGGGAAATTAGAAAAAATGGAATTTTGCAACAAAACATTATTTTTATTTTTGGGATTTTTCATTAATCTTTAGTTTGTTCCTATAAAATATCATTATCTCTTAAGGCTTCTAAAAATATACTACCATGAATACATGTCTGAGATGAGGAAATAATGTTTCGATTATTCTGCTCACAACTCAGGCTCTGCTTTATTTAAAGTGGTCATAAGCAAAAAGGTTTTAGACTGATTGATCCAAAGAATGATGGCAATGATTGAAGTATTTAAGGAGGTGTTTACTTCTGTGTACTCTGAAGCTTAAGTCATTTAGTAATTCAGGTGTCATGCTGCTTTTTATTTGCAGTACTTGATGTTCTTAATCCAGTCTCTAACAGACTGTAAATGACCTATTTGTGTGAAGGAAATAAGCATATTTGATTTGTCAGTATTTTGAATGAAGTCATTAAGCACTGAAGTCATGGAAATTATGCTAATTGTTATTGATGCTACTCCATGATTGCCAAATAATTACCGATGATATGCTGCTCACATCATCACATTTACATGTTGCTCTCTACATCGGCTCGTTAGGGATGGCGCCGTGATGCAGGGGCCTATCAGGATCCACTCTCACCACCTGCACCACTGGGAGTCTGGGGACTGAGGGGACGGAGCGTCTGCTGAGTGCCATCACAGTTTTGGCCCAAAGAGCGCCCGTTGCAGCCCTGTCACGTCCAGTCAGTCCCGCTTCATCTCTTTCCCTTCTCTCCATCTTCCCTTTTCTCAGTCAGGTGATGCTCATACAGAGAAAAAAAAAAGAGCCCGGGTGTCTGCATCCGGAGCCCTAACGTTCTCTGTCAGCTGGCTGTCCCTGCGGTCACAGTGGAGATTCATCTTTCTGCTGACGTCCCTTCTGTGTGGCAGAGAGTTGCCAGCCCCAGCAGTCTTAAAGGCCTGCCATGGCCTCCAGGCACAGGAAGCAGGTAAACGTAAGGGCAACATGGATCTGTTAGTCAATGATCAAAAGGCCAAATTACCAAATGTTTGCCTGGATCTGAATCTTATGCCAATCCATCAACAAAATCTACATGAACACACACACACACACACACACACACACACATCATTACAGACACTAAAACACTGGAATCTTTTAGGTTTCCCTTTTTTGTTGTTCTAATTAATACGCCACGTCTTGGGCACACTCGAGGTAATTAACATTGTTTTTTGCCAGCAACACACAGCAGATGGTGATTGAAAATAGAGGGATGAGTCGCTCAATCAACCACCATTTGTCTGTAGCCATTAATTATCTAGCGAAGAATACGTTCAGTCCCCAAAGTTGATAGTTTGGGGGGGAAGAAGAATACTGTCCTTCTGTTCCTCATTACTCTTTAACAGCAGAAAATGCTGAAACTAGAATGCCGGATAGGGAGATTGCAATTTTAATAGCACTGTCATTATCTTCTCCCATAAGGTGGCATACGATAGAAGGCTTGTGGGGGGAAAAAAAATTGTGCTAACAAAGAAGCGTTTCAGTAAATGGAAGCCAAGCAATGTCTAGTGGTTCATTCTGTTCTGATTCATCAAAGACCACTCTGTGAGATGTTAGGGACAAAACGCACAGTCTCATTCGAGACGATGGGTCCAGAAACCGCCACGGGAAATGTTTATTTTTCTTAGGATCAAATGAGAGCCATCAGGTAACGTGACCGCTGCACGATCACACCACAAGCCATGTGACTTAACCGATCATCCCCAGTTCATATATGCGGCCTGATTGGAATAAACAGCATCTTGCCCGCAGCTGTGGCAGCCATGATATCATGATGTTTCAAAGTCTTGTTGGTTTTGCTTCCCCCCTGAGCACTCCAGGAGTGCTGACTTCTGCCTGGCAACAGATTAGCGTTACTCAGCTTATGTGAAATCGTCTAAAAATAAAAAGAAAGGCTACAAGAGGGACGGAGAGAAAGGGGGGAAGAGAGAGGCAGAAAGTGGAGAGGAGTTTGGGGGACTGAGCAAAGACAAACCTTGAAGGGACACTGGAGTCAAGAACTCAGAGACACAGCATCACACCCTGGTATCATCTCTTTGATGTGATTTTGTCATCACCATCAGCTCCCTAATCCTGCGTCTTTGTCACGCTATAATCTTGTTTTTATTCTCTCTGCCAGCCTTGTAGTCAGAGATAATCAGTGTCACCAAACTTTAATTATTGTGATAGAATAGGAGATAAATGTTGCTGCTTCAATGTCAGTTGTTACTCTGTTGATACAGAAGGGAAATTTGTACTCTTGATACATCTTATGTTACGCTGAGAATTAAAAAAAAGTGCTCTTAATAGTAAATTACCGGTTGGATTGCTCATGTTCCACCCCATAGGCTTTAATTAACTAGTCTAGATAATCTAATCTTATTATCAAAGGCTGCTTTTTCCACACCCTGACCTGCTTACATGATACTGAGACAGGCAGGACCGTGAGAAAAATACTGTAAAAGGATGACATCCTCACGAAAGAGCTGCCAACATTTTCGCAGGGTTTCATTTTCGAGTTGCTCTCCACCGCTTGGCCACCAAAATACGAAACCATTTGCACATTCTTGTCACATTGCTGGAAACAAAAGACTGAATAGTCAGTGCCATGTTCAGGATTTCAACAGCAGCAGCCACAGCTAGATGCCAAATAAAATACAGAGCTACACAACTCAGTGTTTGTCCCACAGAGAGCCCAGCCCCATCAAACCCCATTATCTCCAAGGCTACCACTTACTTCCAACTGGAGTAGAGATAGCCGCTTATCTGCTGGTTAATAATAAAAAAGACACATAACAGATAAAAAAAAAAGCCATCCTATCATGATGGAAAGAGAGAGGTGGGAGGGGGGAAAAAAAAGCCGACAGGGTGCGGAGAGATTTCCAGGGACAGTTTCATTCTGTGGAAAGGGCAAGCAGAAGGAGACCTCCCGCTGTAATGCGGCAGCCAAGCCGAAATGAAAGCCAGCCGCTCTCTTCTCCGGGGCTAAACAGCGGCCTTAATAAAAAACACAATCAGACCCCCAACCTTAAAGTTTAATGCACATTCTTCCCATATTTCTCTTTGCACCAGTGAAAAAAAAGGACACGGTGGAAGCTCCTGGTGTGATCCCAGCTCCCAGGCGAAGATTGGTGTGTGTGTTAAAGAAAAAGGGGAGGAGGAAGAGGGGGGGGGGGTTAGAGTCATAATGAAGCCCCACTGAATATCAAGCACACCATCAACTCACTATAGCTCTCCATCGTGTTAATGAAATTGTTCCCCCCAACTTTTTAATTAACTTGCAGACTCATGGTGTGGAGTCAAGTTGTGGACACAGACAAAGACTACAGTGTTCTCTCCCAGGTGATATGAATATCAAAGAGGGAAGTTGCTCTGAATTAAGCTGAGTTTCTTTATTAGGGGAGAAACTTCAGAGAGAGACAGATGTGCTGAGGATGGGCTTGTGTCATTTCTCCTGCGTCAGTCAGCTTTCATTCAGCACTTTGATATATAAGCACGGGGAGGGAGGGATGATGAATTTATTGGGAATCCACATTTACAGCATTGCATTGTTTTCACGACTTTTAAATCTTCCCTTTAAAAACTTCAAGGATGTCTCCTTGATAGTAATCAGAGTGAGCACAAATCATAATCGCTCCACGGCGCTGAGTGAAAGTGGTACAGCGGCGCTTGATGAGGGGGACATTCATCACAAGGAAAGGAAGATAATGGGGAAGCCACTAAAAGAAAGAACTTTTTTTTTTTCAAACACATTTCCCTTTATTGGCATGGTGAGGCTGATGAGAATTGCACATAAAAAATAAAATTCACAAGAAAGTTGTACAATAGGTAGAACCACAAAGGCATTGGTAAGGACTTGGCAGAAGGCAACGTGGATAGGACACAAACAGGTAACGACCCACAGCGACCCCCTTCCCCACCCCAACCCCCAAACACACACACACACACACACACACACACACGCTCTAACACCTCCAGAAACTCACACATACCGGCCCTAAAATCACAAACTCACACGAACATACATACATTTGCTCGAACACATATTGTCCTTCCAAAAGAAACATGATTACCCAACAAACGTTTAAGCAGTGGTAAAGTCCTCAGTAGGTCACATTATTAAAAAGTCCGCCACAGTTGAAATTTGAACCATAAGGTGTTATAATATATTGCTACTCTAGGCAATTTACAAAGCATTTTTTTTATTACAATGATTAAAGCCACATCTATCAAATGGGACACGACACCATTACCCAAACGCTATACAGACAGCAAAAAAGTAAAACAATGTCTTAAAACACAGGTAAAGGGTTTTTTTAAAATCCACATTCCCTCGACCAATTTTTGCCTCTTTGCATCATCAAAATTAGCTGTTTCTTGTCTCCACAGTCAAACTCCATGAAAGGAAGCCTGTGATCAGCAAAGCTTTCATACAAAAGATTTTTTCCTTCCTGTGATGGAAGCTGGTTCTCTCATTACTTGGCTCGCGCTGGAAACGGGATATTAATTGAACCAGAAACCGCAAGGTTACCTTTTATGTCATGTCGATGGCGCTGTGATATCTGGACTGTGAGTGTTGGGGGGTGTGGGTGGCGCTAGAAAGTGGTGGTGGCGGCATGCGATACATTGTTGAGTAGTTTTTCTGGAGGCTTATAGAATGTCATGTTTAAAAATCTGCCAAAGTTTAAGACAGCTGAGAGGCAGATATCCAGAGTGGTGTATACTGTACCCACTGTCATCCTGTAATAGCCATGCACTACACAACAAACAAGTTTTCAACTCGACACATTTTTTTTTTTTTACACACAGGGTGGAGTTAAGAGTCAGTCACGTTTGCACAGATGTCACAAGGTAATGCGTGCATTACAATCACATAGACTCAACTACATCTTAAAGGGAAGAGCAGGAGGCAGGAGTGGGGACATTCAAGTGTTTTTTACCGCAGGGGGTGATGTCACGGTGATGAAATGGCAAGATACAGGAATGGAGTCATCCTAGCTACCAGCGACTGGGTAATGGGTCAAGTCCAAAAATCACACAACAATAAGAGCTAAAATACAACTCTGAAAAATAATTTATTGCTTTTTATATAGTTTTTTCTTTCATTTATATTATTATCATTGTTATTATTATTAATTATCTTGTAATTATTGTGAATAATATTAGTAGCATCATTGTATATATATATTTTGTACATCAAATACAAGATTTTTAAAAAATTCAGGAAAAGGAAATTGTAAACTTTTGTTTGGCATTCACATAATCAAGCGTGAGTGGAGCGATGACAACAAGTGTTTACAGTGGTACAAAGAAAAATTCCTGTGAAAAATCATTTTTATTGCTTCATGTTCTGCTTCTGTGTGGAAAGGAAAACCGGCGACGTGCTGCAGATCTGACTGATAGCGGAGACAGAAATCATTAAAATGATGAGGCGGTTGGCTGCTGGAGTGATTAGCTGAATGTTTTGATTGTTTCGGAAAGGCATAGAAGGTAATATTATCCCCACCAAACCATTTATTGTACACCCTGTCCAGTAATTACGAGTTAAATAACACAAATCGAAGAACAACATAAATAGCAAATAAATTTTATGAGGTACGCCATGTGATATGGAGCCCATAAATATTTTTTTTTGATTCTAATATTAAAATAAATAGATAAATATGTGTTTGTACTGATTGAAAAGATCTGAATGCAGTGTTCTCTCTCACTGAAGGTAATCAAAACGAGAACAATACAAAGCAAGGAAATCAAACCGAGTTATTTATCTATATATATACTGATTGCTTCAGAAATAATTAATAAAAAATGGGGTACCTTTTCTTTTACAATCATGAAAAACACGTTAAAAATGCATTTTACACTGGTTGTATAAGCAAAAACACTGATTGAGAAACTTTATAAACAGAGAAAACTATACATGGTGGACTGTTTTTCCCCAACAAAATAACTTAAAAAAGGACGTTTGTTCACATGCTCCCGCAAAATGAGCAGTCGGACACATCTTTTTTTCTTTTTTACAATCATATCATGTCTTCTAAACATCATGTAGGTGTACAATATGTTTTACAGTATTGTAATTACTACAGATCGACATTCTGAATTAAGAAATTTTCTCCTCATTTTTAAAAAAGGCTGCGTTTTACAGTGCATAGCTGTAACAAATAAAGAACTTTATCCGATATGTACATAAAATAAAAATATTCCTTTTTATAGTATTTGTAAATACACGGCTACATTTCTCCTTAAAATGTAGACAACAATGTTACCTTGAGAATCTTACCTCCAAGATACAATTCCCTATACTCTTGTTTGTAATGTAACACCAGATCCAAACACCAGATTTTAAAAGAAGGAAGAAAAGGAAAATCAACAGCAAAAGAAAAACAAATCTGGCTGAACAAGCTGCATGTTTCCACCCCCAAAGAATTGTGGGCATTGTAGTGCTTGGAGAAAAAAAAGAAAATCATTAAAGTTTTTTTTTTCTTCTTTCACTGATGGTTGTACAGCAGTAGAGTGCACCAAACCTGTGCACCAGGTTCTGAGGGTTCACTGGCTTTCCCAGAATGCAATGTCTCTTCCCAGCTCTTCAGCAGCTATGTTCATGTAAACTTTATTTTTGATATATTCATTTATATTGATATAGGTCTATAGACTTATTCTTATATACTCTATGACATAGAGTGTAAAACTTCTGGTAGTCTCGTCGTCAAAGGAGCGAGAAACAACAGTGAGGTATAAGAAGTCCCTCTTTGTGACAGACAGCAGGTGCCAGTGAACTGGTTACCTTCTCAGGCTGCGCTGGGCCTCCCTCAGCAAGCTGTCAAAATCCATGGAGTCATACTTGCTTTTTGTGGAGGCTGGATCAAAGTCGTCCGAATGGGAATCTGAAAAGGGACAAGCGGGACTGTGGTTAGAGTTGAGCAAAGCAGGATTCTTTGAAAAAGGCACGTTTGTACTCTCAGGGGACTTGGTGGACAGAGCTCACAGAATATTCTGCCTTTACATCAGTATTGTTCCCTCCTGTCTGGCTCCAGTGTTAATCTGATAGTTACAATGCTATTAAGCTTAGATGTGCACCTTCCTGGAAAAGAACAAGATTTCATCCCTGTCTTTGGCTTCATGCAGTAAGTGTAGTGTTGCCAAATTCCCACAAATTCATGAAAGCTTGACAAAAAATACAGGATAATGCAATGTGATATGTGCTGAATTATTTCTTGTACTTGGAAACTCTTTCAATCAAACTGCATGTTTACATAGCAACCTATTAAATGCTACCAAGGAATTCAGGTACGTCTTTACGCAGAGGCCACAAATGGGAAAGTGGATTCCATATGTCCTATATTTCTTGATCAACCTGATAATACATGAAGAGTATCTTATCTTTGCAAACAGACAGCTTCACAAATGGGGCCCCGAAAAGGGCCCAGCGGCACACTCCAAGAGCTTTGAGAAATGGGAATGACCATGGCAGCTAGGAGACGCCAGTCGTGATCTAATGCAGTGGCCGAGGGCTAGATTGCGTCACGCTGAGCACCTTGAGGGATGAAAAATATCCCGGTGCTCTACTTAAAACTAATGGACAGTGCCTCAGAAAACAAAAAAAAAAAAAAAAAGAAGAAGAAAGTGAGAGACTACAAGATTGAGAGGAGGGAGAGAGGTGGTTTGGATACCACACTATTATAAGATTCTCCCTTCCTCTAAATCTCTTTATCCTGTGCTATCACAGTATGGGGATGACCAAAATAGCCTCTTCCTGACAAAGAGGCGGTCGAATGAAGGCCTTTCCATTTCAGTAGACTGATTAGTCAATCTTGCCGTAATGTCTCTCCTCAAGGCTTTAGGATTAGTAACTCTTTCTCTGTGTGTCAATTTCTCATCATGTCCTCTCTTAAAAAGCTGATGGCTTCAAGCATGTGTTTTGAAAATGTATAGCAGCCGCTTCATTTATTGAGGAAAGTGTTCCTTTTCTCTCGAGTGACCCATTGACCCTCTTGCAGCTGTGCCTTATGCGATCCTGACCTCGCATTCTGCTGGTAAATACACGTTGGAGGAGAATTGGCTCCAGATGCGAGAGTCAATATCTATCTTATATGTCATCAAATGGGAGAGATGGTCTTTTGTGGCTGTGCTACACTTAATATAATGAGGCATGTCTCACTTAAGTTTCAATACGGCTGCTCAATTATTGCCACTTTTATCATTGTGTAACTACAGAAGAGGAGAAAGTGCTTTTTTCATCCCATGTCAAAAAGGGCATCATGCCAGAGGGAAAAGCCTTGATTTCACTGATAGCTTGCATTATTTATCAAATGCGTCATTCAGCCTTCAGCTGCATTCATTTGAGTGCAGTTTTCTTTCTGAGATTTATGTATCTGACCAATATAGAAGCTGCACATACATATGCAACATATATGTGCACCTTTCCACTGAGGAAACACTTACATTGGATGAATTCTGCTGTGCTGCAGTCTGCTGTGACCTGCACGAACTCCCAACAAAGGCGGCAGGTATGCGTAACTGGGCGCACCACTGTGGCCCCTCCCTCTATGTAAATGACTGGAATCTACGTGCCACATCAAGGCTCTACCTCATCTCAGTGCCACAACAGCTGGCAGCAGATGGAGCCTCACTTTAGAGGGAGGAGGGGGGATGCTGGGACTTAACCTTGCTCCCACCTTCTTCTTCCTCCCCTCATCTCTTTTCCTTGTCTTTGTTCTACTCTATCTTTTCTCCTCATAATTTCATCCCTGCTCCTCCTTCTTCTCCTCTGTCTTCCGAGTGATTCCCACACCCACACGGCGTATTAAAAACACACCTTGCGCACAGCTTCGCACGTGCTTTTAAGTGCTATCTTACTCCCTAAAGTCTTGCTTTTCATATCGACATAGTAGAAACAAGCATCTCGTGTCCATGTGAGTAATGGAGTCTGCCTCATTTTCCTCAAGATAACCACCAGCAGGGGGGAAATGGAGTTCTATTCCCTGCGTGTTCACGGAGTGACCTCTGAACTCTCTCTGACTTTTTGAGCCACAATTGCCTGGTGGACATATTCAAGGCTGTAAGAATTGTTACTAGCACAGAAATGGGTCTCCTTTGATCTGGAAGCATCACTTCGGTCTTTCTTTTTTTTTTTTTTCTGCTGTCTTATCCCCCGCCTCCCGCTTTCCCCTTTCCCTCTTTTCACTGACAAGTCCAAGCAGCTACGCAAATATACTGCATGACTGCGGGGGGCTGATGTAGAAAACAACAAAGCTGCACTTACCCAAGTCTGTGTAATGTGATTTGCAGAACTGCTTTTGTCCGCCAAAGCACAACTCGAACTGAGGCTCGTTTGACCTGCGTAAGGTGTGTCCGTTCTCAAGGGCGGCAAAGGCGTCACAAGTGTAGCGGTACGTGATGAAGCCAAAATTGTCCCTGGTCAAGAATAGAAAATGATACGTCAGAGTGTTGCTGTGGGGCAACAATAACTGAACAAGGTGGAGGGGGGGGGGCTTGTCTTAGATGACGACCGCGCTATTTATATGCAAAAGAGAATCAATAAAAGTGTATCTTTGGGCCTAGAAGTAGATGAATCAGGAGACGCCCTGAGACTGCAAAAGCTCCTAGACCTTAAACTTTTGCCTTGCAAAGTTCAGCAGTTACATGCAATTATTATTATTGGGAATGCTCAAATAAACATCTACTATCGCCCTACTCTAACACCAGACTGTAATACAGATGCATGCACACAAAGCACAGAAAGTCCCGTGGCCTTACCCATCGTCCCTCAAGTTCACTGCACATTCTTCAATTTCGCCAAAGACTTCAAAGCGGCGCTTCAACTCTGTCCGGGTGCAGTTAGACCTCAGTCGCCCCACGTACACCACCCGTCTCTCCTCCTGCTCGTTAAGAGGAAAGACAGAGCAGAGGAAGGAGATTAAAAGGGGGGAGTCGTTTTTTTTTTTTGCTTTCCCCCTCTCTTTCTTCACCAAGCCCTAATGAATTGGTCTTGATCACTCCTGTGGATATCACAACTGACCCCCCCGCCCCCCCTTTTCTTTTTAGTCCCTCTCCTCTGTCTGTCTGTCTGTTGTGTTCCTCTTGCGATTGGCTCGGCTTGCTTCCTCTTATCTGATAGAGTTGCAGCGTGGAGGCGCCTTCAATCTGCCTTGGCACCACAATTCCTCTTTCTCTCTGCAACTCATCAACCAGAGGCACAGCGATTTTTATCAAATGATGCCATTCCTTAAGTTTGGGGCTGCTTCTTCTTTCATGAAGTCTAAAAATAAAAGCTGCGGGGTGACTCAGCCATATATCAGAAAAAGCTTGTTTGTTTCTCTCCAACTTGGGAGTCAAACTTACAATAAGCAGAAAACTAGGCGGGGTTGTTAACTGAGAGGTCTGTTAATATTATAAGGATATTCATATTCAATAGAGAGGGAGCATTAAGAGCAGCAGCAGTGAGCCACAGGGCAAAAAACATGGATTTGCTTGAACCTCAGAGGACGTGGGGGTCATAGCAGAATAATTTAGGAACAAACTGCACCAGGCTACAATTATAGCTTTTGAGTAGTTTAATTGCATCTGCTAATCATATAATACAGCACAAGCCTGGGGCTATAGTGTATCACTAGTATTATTTATTTATTCATTCATTTACTTGCCATTACTGGGGCAAGTCCACTGAGGCCTGTTGAAATTTTCAGTGCTGTCTTGCGGGTAGCAGTAACATATATGTAAATCAGTTGCCTGGTGCTAAACTCAAAGTTCACCTTTGCCCCATCTGACTCGTACAGAGGAGCTGAGAAAAATATAAATTAACTACAGATTACTGCTTTTATGCTTTTTCCCCCACTCTCTTTAATGCTTACATACTGTTTGAGACAAAAAAGTATTTGCTGAATTAGAGGTTTAGTTGCTGACAACTGATAAATAGGCGGTCTTTTCTTGATGGCACCCTGAGGGCTGCCTGTGTGCGTGCATGTGTGGGTGTGTGCGAGCGAGCAAGTGAGAGAATGAGGCAAAAACAGAATGAGAGAGACATAGACAGACAGACACGAGGAGACGCTTTCACATCCCTGGCCTCCCGAAACCTCGTCTGACAGCTCGAGCTTTACTGCTCGTAATTGTTTGTCTCTGCATCTCTGAAAATGTATGCATGCCAAGCCGCGTTTGCATTACCGCATCGTTTAATGTGTGCTTTATCAACGGGTGGTAGTGGCGTTACCTCGCTGGAAACCGGAGTGGTTTCACACTGAGACAAGGAGAGTGGAGATATGGGAGAAATGTGATATCCACTGCATCAGGCTGAATTTTGAAACAGATACAGAAAAAGGAAAAGAGCTTAAGAGAATCAGGAGCCGTTTCCTTTTTTGTCCTTTCCCCCTGTCTTGCTCTCCTAGTTTCTGTTTTCCACTATTTTAACAGTTTACCCCTGTGGTGTGATTAATAAGAGTCGACAGTGTTTCCAGATGACAGAGACGTTAAAAATACACAACCCGGAGATAAAGAGGAAGGGCCTGTCGCCTGAATCATTCAGGAACTCACTTTATATGTATTCTTTCAGTAGAGAGAGACTGTGGCACATGGCGCTGGGCTGGAGGCTGTCTCATCCTAAGTAATGTGTGCGTGTCTGTGGGAGGTTTCTATGCATTTGCAGGAATTTGTACATGTGTCACAGCAGTGATTGCATGTGGTCTTTTATCAGTGCTAGCAGGATAGATGATAAGTACAGCACAGAAAAAAAAATAGCCAAAAAAAAAAACAACAACAACAACGCAATGTCGTGTTCGTTGACTCACTATTGCTTTCTGCCTTTGCCTCTCTCTCTGCTCGGCTCGCTCGTACTCCCGCTTCTCGTAGTCCCGGCGGTACTCCTCCCTCTTCAGCCTCTCGTGCTGGTACTCCTCATAGCTGTCATACCTGCGGAGGATAAGATACGTATGACATCACTGTCCTCGCTCGTCCTCTAAACTCGCCCTTCCTGTCGATGCTTATGAAAAACAGCTGCCAGTGCCCACAAAGGAATAGCCCCCCGTTTTCTCGCCACCGATGGCCGAGAAGAGGGGGAAAGGAAAGGAAATGGACATGTTAATAAGATGTCTCTTTGCCATTGATATGATTACGGAGCCCGCAGGATAGGCCCGCGGGAGTGCCGGCGAGCGGCGCGGTTGGGGAGCCAGGCAGCTGCAACTGTCAGCACAACTTCACATGTCATTACTTTCTGCTTAGTTAGGGCTTCATCAAGAAGGAAAGTGCAACTTTCCCCCCCCCCACCCATCCCAGACTAGCACAAGACGTGTCCGTTAAGTTTTCGACTGATGAGCGACTCTCGGGCTTGTCGGGTGTCATTAGGCACGTGGGTGCCAAATCAGCTCGGAGCGCCGAGATGGTGTCAGTCTCTCTCCCTCTCTCCCTCCCTCTTTCTCGTTCTGCACTATGCCAGTACTTCTCTGCATATGAAATGGTCCCCTCTGCAGTGGCTCATGGAAAACTACAGAGGCACTAAGTTGAATAAGCGTCATTATACAGCTGGGAGCGTCAAACTCATGAGTGAAGTATGAATGCGCATCAGTAAGATTTGGGATTCTCTTGTCACTCATCCAATAAAACATGATCAATTAAACATATTTGCCCTGAATGTTTGTCAAGGAGCCCCCATGTGGATGGAACAGACTGCAAAAATCAATCACAGAGAAATCAAACTATTTCTGAGTGGGTGACGGGGAAAAGTTCACTGTTGATGGTGATTTTTTTCCTACCATCATGAGGTCTTTTGAATTTTGCCTCGGCAGCTTCTATGAATACACATTTGTCCTTACTTTAAGTATGTGACCACACAAAGGTTAATAACACATGACAAATGAATTCATTCAAAATAATCACCTTGGCCTGCGGCTGAGAGGAGATCGAGACTGAGGGTGGGGGCTCTTGTGAGCCCGGGAACGAAAAGTGCTTGAATCTGTGTTATGACGAGACCTGAGGGGAAAAACAGACAATGTTAAACGTTTTTTTTTTTTTTTTTACCTAGGATTGATGTTCCTTTCACACATTAGCAAAAAATGTTTGGAAAAGAAAAAAACATACTGTTGACTGCTGCAACCTTGGTAACGTGACACCTTGGTTAATTTGTTCTTGGCTTTGGGAACCAAATGAACTTCTTTGATATTTGCAGTACCCATTAAGATGCTAGAAACTGGGTTAATTCCAGATAAAAGCATTCTGTATTCTCCTAGCCTTGTCCTAATCTAACCCACAGCTACAGAAGGTGTGCATGATTTTCTACAGATCTTTTTTACACACCTGAGCTGGCACACACACACACCTTCTATCTATGTTGTATGAGGAAACTGTCAATACTGTATGCCCTGGTGGCCTAACTGTAGCGCTTGTAACCCTGCGCTCCTTAAGCTTGATGCTTAATTATTGAAGTGTTGCTGAAGAAGGAAGACCTGAATAATGGAGGGAGAGAAGTTTGGGAAGCTCAGTGAAGCAAAGGAATGCCAGTTTGGAAAGATCTAGATCTAGGATCTTGCACTGTGAAACTTGAAAAGAGGAGGACGAATTTTGAGAATAATTTCACTGAAAATCTATCTTGCATGAAAATATAACAAGCTTCTTTCAAAACTCCAACCCCTACCCAGTATTTTTAGAAAGCTTGTCAATGTCATTCTGATCAAATGCCTTGGGAATATTACTGTATAATCTGTGAGCAAGTTGGTTTAGAGCAAGGGCCCAACCAGAATATAGTGATTCTATTGGCTCTGTGGAGTAAAGTGACCTTTAAATAATCAGGCAAACAAACTGAGTCACTGCAGTGGACTCCGAAACTGAGGTACTCAATGAACTACTACTGACAAACTGAATTTGCTCACATCCTTCTCAGTAACTATGGTCTGCCTCTGTTCTTCTACCAAAAAAATCCGACAGAAACCCCCTCGGCTCTGATCAAAGGCAAGCATGGGAAATGTAGTTCTCACACAGTGCTATGATGATAGGAGTCTTTTTTGAGAGGGGTTTTGAGACTACATTCCCACAGCCTGGATTTGGCTTTCATCTCTGGGGATGTAAAAGAGGAGGGTTTGCCACTCAGTAAAAACAACAGCTGCCGCTTAAAACAATAGCCCCGGCATCAAACAAAAAACGGGAGCATGCAAGGGAGCGAGTGAGGAGGGGAGTGAGTGTTAGGAAGACACTCAAATATAACTCCCTGCCAAAAGATGAAAACTCATACTGTTCAAAAGTCCAGTGCCTCTGGCACCTTTCATGTTCTGGATTTTTTCTTTTTTGTTCATTGTTCAGTGCACCATTCAACCAATCTTCTTTCCCCATTGTTGCTTCAGAGAAATGAAAGCACCACCTGGTTTAATAGGCAGAATTTGGTTAGAATAATGACTGCAGACAATAGCAGTCTTTGTTTGAGACTTGCCAGATCTAGTCTGCATTTAGTCCAGGCAAAGCTAGGACTAGCAGGAGGTCAGGAACCCATGCTAAGAGTCTCCAGGGTCTATCCTGTCTGACATCAGCTCTGACGACTGATCAGGCCTGTTTTACACTCCTAAGCCAGAACCCCTGCCAGCTCCAAGCCCTGTTTAAACTGCATGGGTGGGGAGCAGCCAAGGTTCAGCCAAAAGAAGCAAGAGTTGTGTGTGTGTGTGTGTGTGCGTGTAAGAGAGGGATGATTTACCAGGAGGAGGGGCGTCTGTCAGGTGAGCTGGAGAGGGAGCGCCTTCGGTAGTGCGAGGAGGAGCTGCGGGAGCCGGAGTGGGAACGAGAACGGGAGCGGGATCCGCTGCTGGTCCAGCAGAAGGGCCTGCCGGGCGAGAGGAGGAGTGAGGAAGGTGGGGAGACGGAGCCTCGCGAAGGGGAGCAGCTGGATGGTGGGGAACAGGAGGGAGAGCAGGGGGGGCAGTCAAAGAGTAGGTCCAGAGGGGTGCCCTCCCATGGATAGAGGAAGCGATTCTCGCGGCCCTCGCCCAGCTCTAGCTCATCGTGGAAGGGCAGGAACCCTGGATGCAGGTGGCTGGAGCCAGGCAGCCTCTGGGAGTAGTAGTCATCCTCTCCCTCCTCAAGGGACTGAGGGGCTACAGCCTTGTTCGGTTTGCTGCCTGGTTCTTTCTCCTGACCACCCTGACTGTAGAGGGCTTGTAAGGGGGGGCCAAAGTGCTTGTTGAGTTCTGCTCTAATTTCTTGGTCGCGCAGGAGCTTCCGGCTGGTGGCAGAGAGGTGTTGTTGGTCCCTGTCAATAGTGGCCTCTTGTGAGGGGATCTGGGTGGTTTGTGTAAGGGTCTGCTTCCTTAAACCCTGGACCCGGACTGCTTCTCCATCCACAGAGGCAAAATTCTGCTGCTTAGCCAAGGGACCAGATGAAGCTGATGATGGAGAGCAAGAAGATGGAGATGATGAAGAGGATGGTGGCATGGCTGAGTCCTTACATTCGACATGCCTGACCTCCACTGTGCCTGCAGCAGGCATGGGAGCAGCAGTGGCACCTGAGGTGACCGTCATTTCCGCTGCTGTAGTCATGGTAACAGTGGCTGTGCCGCCGTCCTTCTTAGCGCTAGCTGACGCTTGGCAATAGTCATGGTCACTGTAGCCACGGGGCGCCCGCTTATTGTTGCTAATGCTGCGATGCTCCTCAAGGCCACCCAGCACACAGTGGTGGGTGGCAGAGTAAGGGAGGGCGGTGGACGCTTTGCTCAGCTGGGCATAAAGCTCAGTCTGTTCGGGACCCTTCCTGTTGGGGCCCCCGCCTGAGGCACCTGGGGCCGGGGCCAGAGCGCCGGGGCCCGACTCGCTCAGCCTGGCTCTTTTGCATGCCAAGGCCGAGGAGGAACATGAAGACAACTTGGTTTTGAGCGATGCTTTGAAAGGATTCTCTTGACTGGCTTTGTGTGGGGGCGTGGTAGGTGGTGTCAGACCTGCAGAGGGATGAAGAGACAGAGGTTGGTGGAGGGGTGGGGGCAATAAAATGAAAATGGAATCATAATGCAAACCACTCCAAATATCCCCCTCTCCCTCCGCCCCTCACTCATCTATAAACTCCCAGGTCAGTTTATGGACAGTGGACACAGATACATGCCTGATTAAAATATTCACTTTCACTTGGCCTAATCCTGATCTCTATTTTATTGCAATCTTGACAGATTAATGTAATGCTTGGTGTAACTTAATATGGTGGTGCTGTAATACGGATGACTTGCTACCCCCTTCCTCTCTGACCTTGGAAAGATCCCTTTTCATGAAAAAAAAAACCTAACACAAAACCCCGTAGAGGACAAATGTAATGCATCTGATGAAAAAAATTAAAGTACATGTATCACATCTCCACCTGCCTCACACAAATGTCTGCACTGGACAGCAGCCAATTCATCTGAGTAAAACCAAAGACCTTTTTTTATCGGTCTGAAAGAGGAATCACTGACATGACGCCATGCATGTTTCAAGATGATCCAGCACCATCTCTGTGAAACAGAGGCGAGATGTCTGGTATGTCATAGAAGCACAGGAAGTTACGGGGAATGGGTTGTCATTCTTCTCAGATGGCATGTCCCTACTGCTTGTGCCCCCCCCCCCCCCCCCCCCATCCTCTCCTCCTCCCCCCCGCCTCCTACAGATTTACAACCAGACAGATGGCAGTTATATGGGAAGTCCTGAGATGAGCCCACTTTATAGCATTGTTAATGCACTCACACAAACAGCCACCACCATTACTCTCATTCTCTCTTTCCTCCTCTCCTTTATTCTTGTATTCTCCCTATTTCTCTCTCTTCCTGTCTGCCATCTTCCACAGATCAGTCTCTATTTCTCTCTTGGCATCTTTTCCTGTTTCTGTCTCATACAGAACAAATGTGCCCCCCCCCCTTTTCCCAACAGACGCACGCGCACACACTCATCACTAACAGTCTCTCACTGGAGTCAAACTCAGGCACTTTGAAACACCTACGCTCTCCCCTCCTCTTTGCCTTTCTTATAATGCACATCATTCTTCCCTAGCTAGTGAATTGCACCAAATGACAGCTATTAGTATCAAATCCAGTGTTAGAGTATGCACCGGGAAGACAGCTTGGCAAAGAGAGTGCGGGAGCCTGATACATAAAAATGCAAGTTTCTGAAACCACTTGCTGTGTTTGGAATGCCTGATCCAACGGATTATCATCCTACTTCTTATCTGGATGTGTCTATAAGTAGGACTGCAAGTCTCCACTCCCCGCTATCCCCTCTCTGCCTCCTCTCAATTCTGTTAGTGATATAGATATATCAATGCGTTATGCCAATGATACAAGCTAGGAAAAGGAGAAGGCAGAGAGGGCGAGGGGGCTGCTACACAATGCCTAAGGAGCTTCTGTTTCACCAATGAAGCACCATCTGTCCAAAACAATGTGTGCGTGGGGTCATAAACTAGGAGCCATTAGCGATGGAGGTGAAATAAATCAGAATTAGATAAATATGTGCCTCTCAGTCAATCTTGCTAGTGATGGATGATGCACAGACACGAACACCAATCATGTAGCCACCGGAGAGAAAACGATGAAGGCAAGTGAGCAAGACAGAAAGAAAGCGGAGGGTTTTTATAATCTTTTTTTCTCGTCCAGCTGTAAATTGCGAGGAGACCTCGGAGCGAATAACAACTCCTGGCTTAAAGAGTTGATCCGCCGGTAAGCCATGCAAATAGCAACACACAGACCACCCCAGTGTCATGAGATACAGTAATTAAAGACAACACGGCAGCACAGGGTAAATCTATTAGCTTGGCAGAGATTAGGCCTGAACAGTCAGATCCCAGGGGGGTTTCAGTGCCTGTTGTAGCTTTTCTGTACCTCTCTGAGAGGTGTCAAGAAAACATGCAGCCAACAGTTCAAAAGGTGCTATATTAGACATAATTTGGTTGAGTACAAGTTGTACAGGTCTATGTTCAACTGATAATTAGATCTATCTTCCAGTGAAACCATAACCACTACTACTACGTCTCATCATAAAGGTATAAAATAATATGTTACTGGCAGCAGTTTGTGGAAAGTTCCATCAGTGAGGCGAGTGTAGAACCGCCCTCCTGGCTAACTTCCATCTGGTTATCAGTAACACCAGCATAATCTCTATTGTAGTGGAATGTTACTCCAAATCTGCAAAGGACATGTAACTCCGGACCTAAGAGCTTTCACCTCTGCTTACTGGGATCTATATCCATCTGTCTCATACAGCTCAAGACTCAAAAGCTAATCCTTAAGCAGGAAAGGGGCTCAGTAACCTGGGGCTTTGAGCTCTAATGACTTCCCTGCTAATATTCAATCCAAAAATTTGCGCAGGTCGGTGAAGTCAGGTGAAGGGCTTTATTTGACTGTGCTTGTAAAATGGATGCAGTGGGACAGAACGGACGCCCAAATTTGGCCGCAGGTCAACAGACTCGCCCACATGCAGTAAAACAGGAAGAAATATTAACTGTGCTTGATTGCCCCAGAGCTTAAGCAGCCCTGCTCTCTTCCCTTCTTTAGGTCTCAATGAGCATCACCTTTGACCCCGAACGCTTATCTACACAAAAGTGCTAAACGGCACTTCGGCCAAGGTCAGAAGCACAGAGGGAGACCCCCTGGGGTCTGATGTGCCACGCATTTCCATCCCCCACAAGAGCTCAGTAGAAGGTGCAGGGGGACAGACATGAGGTATGCATGAGGACCATTTCCCTTGTTGGTAAATGAATACCCAAAGGGACCAGTGCAACATCAGATATTGAGAAAGCCTAAAGGGCAGCCATTTTGTTTTTATTGACCTTAGATGATTAATCTGGGGCAGAAAGGGTTTAATTACTTACTGTGATTTGACCACCAATAATGCAGCTTTCACTAAGATTCTCCTCATTTTTGTCTTGTAATTACCCTTTGCCTATAGCTTTCTTCTGCTGTAATTAATTATAACTCAATAACAGAAAAGAACTATGTCAATAATGATGATGAAAACCCCTCAAACTGCCTCCATTAACAAAACAGCATCCTTTGCATGTAAGCCTGTGGAAAATGACTCCCAATTGATCAAACTGCTTGTATGGCTGGGGACTTGAAAGAAGGAAGGCACAGATCATACATGCAAAACTGAATTACACTGCCATTTTAATGTTCCTATGATGTGTGAGCTGAGTAAGCTGTCAGTCAGAGAGCATTAAGATCTGATAGAGGGAGAGGAAAAGCATATTAACACTTCAGTAGCAGGGGAGGGGAGACAGTGGAGGATGGGAGGGGTTTGCTAATAAACCCTGAGGAGATTGGAAAGCCTAATCAATACTCAGGCACATAAATGTTCTCCTATGCCTTCACCTTGAACTTTGAACTGTGATGGAACTATCAAGATGTTGGAAAAGCCAGAGTTAACCCATTACTAGCCACAAGAGAGAGGTGAGAAATTGTGCTCTTTTTAAATAACAACTACATGTTTTTTTAAATAATCAGAAAAATGTGCTCACCTGGGGTTCCAGCAATCTCCACACTTAATGTGCGTTCAATGGTTTTGTTCTCAAACGGTGATCCCTTGTGGTCACTGGAAGACAAAAAAAAGTGCAATGTTTTACTTCTCGCGTGAAAGCAAGACTTTAACAGCTTTTGTGATCTAAGAAATGGAAATGAATCACAAAAATGCCTCAACTTGGATGCTAGTCTACATAGTCTTCTTTGACTTTGTCATTTTTCTGTAGTTTGTTGTTGCTTTTTTTGCCTAGAATAATGTGGAAAAACTTCTCACACTTACTTTGGAGACTCTGGGGTCAAAGGAAGTGGCAAGGTGGTTGGTTTGGCTGCAGAACACAAAGGAGCATGGGTAATTATTGATCTAGGTATAACACTCATGGCAGAAGAGAACAGGTCCACATTCTGCAACTATTAATCTCAAACTAGCTTATTAAATGCAAATATAACTAAAGAAAAAAACACCCATCCCTGGTTAGAAAGTCTTTCTATGGACACTACTGTACAAAGCATATCTTTTTAGATTGACCCCGTTTTAACAATTTATTCTCTTAGGATAGACTGTTCACTCTGTGAGGCAGGATGAAGTGATGGTACATGTTTCACAGGTGTCTAGACACAGACATAACCTGCTCAAGACAACAAACAGATCGAAATGGAATAAAAACATAGAGAGACGATGCCACAGACAAGACACATGACAGTGGGTGAGCCCCTCCCTGGACAATAAAAGTCATAATCGCATGCACCAACAGCAGAGGAGGGGGAAAAAAGAAGGAAGAAAGGAGAGTCAAGGAAGCTTGTGCAGTTGCCCGAGGCTCTGGCCGACTTGTGCTCCAGCTAAGGGAACGTGGCTTTAGTAGCACGACGCTAAAGAGCAGCACCCGGGCTCTGAGTCTAAATGTACATATTCAGCACACTCAGCTCAATCAGCAAAGGATGGTTCAAGGGTCGACTTTATGAATACAAGATGTACAGTAGCAAGACAAGGCTCGGCCCTTTTCCCACCCCCTCCTTTATTTAAAAAAAAACAAAAACTTCACTCTATTTAAATTTAAAAGAATGCCTCTGGGGACTAGCAAAAAGCATTGGCTAGCAGGCTGTTTGTTGTCATTGTTGTTTATGCCCTCAAAATGACTGTTAGATTCGAATTAGAATAGAGGTTAGTTGTGAAGGCAAACTGGGAAGTGGTTAGAGCAGGAGAGGGAGAAGAGAGAGCAGAGATAAGGCCAGTGGGGGGGATGCAGTCATGATTACCTAACAACGGGTGGCCCTGGTCGTCGGGGTGCTCGCTGAGTGCCTGCCTGTGTGGGTGCCCTTGCCCTTGTATGATGCAGGGAGGGGTGGGCTCTGCAATTCTAGTATCTGGGAAGAGTGGGCTTGGTGGGCCCTGTGAGAGCACCGCTGCGGGGCTGCCCGTAACATGGTCATCATCATCATCATCAACACCATCATCATCATCATCATGGTCAACATCCTCCCCATAGCCCCCCTGGATTGGCCACCCCAGCTCTAGTCCAAAGCCCATGTCTAGCCCTGGGTCTGGCTGGCTAACCCAGCTCTCTAGGTCTAAGGCAAGAGGAAACAACAGGGGCCCTGAGTCAGGGTCTTCAGCCTGATTTTCTCCCTGCTGTCTAAGATCAGTAGTCTCTCTGAACTTTTCCTCCTCCACCTTTGCAACAGCCTGGGCTGGACTCTCAGACCTCTTACTTGATAATTTGCCATGAGTGCTGGGTGAAGGGGTGATCTTAGGAGGGAGAAGGTGGGCCTGATACTGAGCAGGCCTCTGTTTGGAGGTGAGCAGCTGGCTAAGTAAGGGGTGCCCCGGCTTCTCATCTCTTTTCCTAATGGTCACTGTGATGCGCCTATGTGGTGCACGCCTGCCACCACTACTGTTACTATGGCCTTGCCTGCCAAAGCCCTCACTAGCCTGAGTGGCGCCCGCAGCCTCTCGGCAATGCTCACAGCTGTGACTCACCTCTCTGGGAGGGAGGGAATAAGAATGCATATACCTAATAAACCTAGCGGCGGCCAGGCGGCCCACATCGCCTGGCGGCCTTCCTTCTTCACTGGGCGGCCCGTGCTCCAGTTTGGGGCGGGCATGGCCGCAGGTGGAGGTTCTGTGGCCGACAGGGATAGAAGCACCCTCCGACTCCTCAACCCCGTCATCGTGAGAGCAACGCTGCCACTTCCCAGCCCCAACACCAGCCACACTACACTCGCCTGCAGCCCGGCTCTCACCTCGCTGGTGATGTTGCTGCGGCGGCTGCTGCTGCTGCTGCTGCTGTTGTTGAGATGGCACAGCTGACTTCTTCTTGGAGGTTGTGGAGGAAGAGGAAGAAGAGTTGGAGGAGAGGGAGGAGAACGAGGAAGTGGATGACGAGGATGGCGAAGAGGAGGAGGAAGAGGCGCCAAGACCCAGGCCACTCTTGTCCCTGCCACTGGCACCACCCCACGTGCTCTTGGCTTCACTGGCTTTGGTGTGGAGCAGGATGTCATCGGTAGCCGTTAGGTATTTCAGCAGCTCAGTGCAAGGCCGCCTCACCGGGCGGTTCTGTTGGCTGGAGCCCCCTCTCGCTTTGCCATTCCAGGGGCTCTCCGTCTGTCCAATACAGAAAGACAGAGAGACAGAGAAAATTAAGTTTGCTTAAATAAAAAAGTTTTACTCACTGTTAGTAGCACAGTGTTGTTGATCCAGTTGTGAGAAATGTTAAGTGCTTTATTTGGCAGCACAAAAATAAAAGCAGAAAGGGATGGAGCCAGCGAGAGGCTAAAAGAACGACTCAGACAGCCTGAGCACAGTGGTTGCCCAACTGTCTGGGAGGCGACAGTGGGAGTGCGGTCCGCCCATCATCTTAATTGCGTGGCCCCTCCGAGCACCACCGCGCCACTCTGTACGCGCACCATGTCCTCCGGGAGTCCTCATCCGCTGTGCTCCAGAAATGGATGACTCAAAGGCACGGTATGAAAATAGACTCTGTGAGGAAGGTTGACGCTCTGCATGTGCAAACATAGTACGCACAGCGCACACACACCCAAATCTGTGTCTGTGTTGTGTTTACCACATAATATATCACATAGAGGCTTTTTGCATTCAGAGGATTTTAAGCGCTGGGGAAATCATAACAAACAAATTTCAAACAAGAGCAAATGACCAAGTGCTGTAAACGATATTTATGTCAGGTCCTGACATAATATATAAACATTACTGAAATCACATACTTTATATATTCACATTCATAAACACATGATACTTACACCGACTAAATTTAATCTCAATCAACCCCACCCCTTTGGAGAGAAAAATCTCTTTTGAGAGCCGTCTAATGAGAACATCAAGTCTGATATTTTGATCTTGTCATCTCAAGGCATCAATCTCGACACAAGAGTGCCTGTCGCTTTTTTTTTTCTTTCTCCTTTTTTTTTTTCCAACAGGCACCATACCAAGGCGGATAAGTGGTGGAGCTAATGAGACAACGGTGCCGATGCCTCGCCTGGAAAGCCCAACAGCAATCAGCCTGTTTTCATTACGAGATGGCCCCCTGGGAGAGTAGACTAGAGCAGTAGTCTAACATCTTCTAAAGGCGGCCACCAAAACAAGAAAAGTGTGAGAGGGAGGGAGAGCAAGAAACCAGAGAGAGGCATAACAGAGAGAGAGAGAGAGAGAGATAAACAAACGCTTACAAAAAAAAAATGTGTGTACAGAAGTGATATACGGAGCAAGGCAATGCATGTATTAGTATGTGTATGTGTGCGCGCGTGTGTGTGTCCCTACCTTGACGACGGCAGGTGGTGGTCTGATCCGGTGGTTGCTGCTGGCTGCATGGTTCTGTGCCTTGCCACCTGTGTATTGATTATAGCTGAGCTGGGAGTTTGCGGGTGCCAGAAGGAGCTTCTTCAGCTGCGGATGGACCCAAACAGAACAAGGGAAAGTGGTGAAGGAGGGGAGGGGAGAAGAGGGGAGTGAGCGTGGGTTATGCAAATGGCCATTTTCTTTCAATTAGACAGTCTGTGCTTTGTAAATGTACACCCAGAATAGACTGGTGCTGCATTTAGACAAGGTAAAATCACTGACACATCTAAAAGATGACAGATTTTTAGGCACTTTATAGTATATGACAGTGTAAGTCAAGCTTTTTTTCCCCTCCTGTGCAGGTGTTTTTGTGTAAAGAAAGCCAGGCTTCTCAAATGTGATTGAATAAACACACTCAGGCATGTGGCTAAAGGTCATTTTGAAGGGACCGGCATGGAATAAAATGGACTATAACGGAACATAACATAACATTTTAGGTCAAAGCCTTTAAGCTAGAAAAATGCCCAGATGGTATGGTTATGTGTAAAAATAACACAAGGCATCACAAAGGTAAGCTGACTTCTTATTGAGAGGCCTGTCTTTTTGCCAAAAAAGCTGACTTGAGCACGGGGGGATTAGGTGAGCCCCACTAAGAGTAGATGAGATGAGATGGATTTCTTTTTTCCCTTACTTTCATTATGTACCGGCTTGATTTCAGGGCCTGTGGCACTGTGTCAACCATAGTTGGCCCCACCACAGTGTTCATATCATTGAATTGGTGCCACAATAGCACTGTTACGTAATTAGAACTGAGCAGCAAACACACTGATCTATTCCAGTTACTTCCCTCCTCCCTGCATCTGCTTTACACTTAAAGTGAGCACATTGTGACAAAAGTGCGAAATGGGCTCAGCCAAATACAGAAGTCTAACAGACTGGCCAATGGCCAATGGTCTTCTTTAAGAGTCTTATCTGGTGTCTGCCATGGACTGGCAAAAAAGAAACAGTGTATGCAGGGTTGGAGGTCATGTCTCAGGAATAACATATGTTTTTACCCTGGAGTGGTGGTAATGAGAAAATAATGAGAAGGAGGAGCTGTTGGTCATACCAGGGAAGGCTCCTCAGGCTCTGGGGTACGTGGCGAGCCGTCAGGGGAGGAGGGACAGCTCCGGTCACTGGCATTGGTCACGTCCCCATCTGCCAGGGCCTCAAACGAAGGCAATCCGTCCTCATCCACCGGGATGCTGTCCAGGGTCTCTGTAAGCACTGCCAGCAAGTTGGCCTCATTTTCTTCATCTATCTTCTTAGGAGGGTGAAAAGGGGGAAGACAGAGACAGAAAGAGAGAGAGACAGGAAAAAATAGGACATTTTAGTCAGGGGAAGTTGCATCTCTTTTTTTCTTCAGGGAAGTAAAGGTGGTGGGTGGTTGCATGCAGGCTTTCATTGCTAATAGAGTAGGAAGATTTTTTCTCAATTTTTTTTTTTTTTTGCAGCTGAGCTGGCTCTATTCTGGCAGGCTTTTTAAAAACAAAATTCTCTCAGTGTGCAAGTGAGTCAAGCCTGTCACTCATATTTTAAACACGCAGCTTACTGGACCAAAATAATATCTCCCCCAAGAAACCCATTACCAGGGCTGACAAGTAGCAAGTATCTAGGGAGGACAGAATGGGTTGGGGTGGGTTGCAGCACTGAGGGGGTTTGTGGGGGTAAAGGAAACAATGAGCGGAAGTTGACTCTCCTCTCTCTTATGCTACCGAATTGAGAGACGATCGGCTTGCCGACAAGATGTTTGCAAGCAATCCTCAGATAAGGAGAATTACCACCCACTAATGCTAACTAAATGTGATATATTTAAAATGTTGGCATGACAGCTGATGTTCACAACGGGCGGGAAGTTACCATCAACATTTCATGAAAAATAAAGCTTGTTCTTGCCACTCAGCTCCTCTTTGATGTACCAGACGAGTTGTTTGCTTGCTGCAGCTGGCTGTGTAATGGCTGGGATTATAAGTGTGTGTATGAGAAATAAAGAGACAGACAGAGGAATATATGGAGATGGATAGTGAGGGTGAGGGAAAGAGAGAGATGTGTGCTGCCAGCTATCGACACGGGAGGTGGGAGTGCGAATAATAACTATGCATGTGAGTGGTGAAAAAACAAGAATGGAGAGAATGTATAGAGATAGATATTAAGAGTGAGAGGAATGCAGCTTGCTCGACAAAGGGGTGTGTGTTTGTGTGTACGGCTGTGCCTTTGCACAGACAAGTGACAACTTGTGACAAGTGACAACAGGAACTGTAAGTTCCAGGGCTATAAAAGCCCAGGGGACTTTAAGACAGCGGAAAGATAAACAGCATCGTCACCCCGGGACGTTCTGTGGCCAGCCCAACAAGAACAAATCCCTTTATGCACAAGGCAGGATTATCATCGCTCGGCAACGGCGTGTGGCCATCATTATGCCGAGGGGGCCACAAACCTCTCAGATAGCAGCACTGTACCTCTAAGACTCAGAGTCCCACATGCACAAAATTTACCCACCCACTACTTTCTCTCTACCCCGCTGATTTTAGACAATTACACACCCACCATGGATGGCACTTTTGGAGCAGCTTTGGATTCACCAATGAGATAGTGAGATAGTGGCCATTTTAATGCTTTCCCCCCACCAATTTTCATTTATAGATGACACAGATATCTTGGACGTTCAGTTAGCTAGCTAACAACGAGGAACACGTTAATCTGATGCTCATTGAGTAGATTTTCTCCTAACAACATGAACACTCAGTCATTATTAAAAAATGATAAAGGGGACATATTTCACAGAGATAACACGACGTAGACTGGGGCCATGGCGCATTGGCAAGCAAATGCCTTGCAGGAAATTGCTCTGTATGAGGTGGCATGCTGTTTAATTACTTGCAAGGAGCCTCAAATCCACTGTGCTGGAACCCTGCGCTACTGAAATGCTCACCAT
The DNA here is from genome assembly GCF_001640805.2 of Lates calcarifer. Lineage (NCBI taxonomy): Eukaryota > Metazoa > Chordata > Actinopteri > Centropomidae > Lates > Lates calcarifer. Next base: position 19,708,959 of record NC_066847.1, on the reverse strand, counting down.
TTTCCAGCATTCCAAGTTATTACCTGAGCACTAAGCGGGTAGGTATTAACCGCTGATAAAGCCAGAGCCTTTTCTTACCCAAACATACATCCTTGCATGAGAAATTGAAAGTAGGATCATTTTAGATTATCACAAATGAGTCTTTAATGAGCCAGCCATCTGTTTAGGTCCAACCTAACCAACCATCCAAGCAATGCTGTATTCCAGTGTGGCTTTATTCACCTCTCTAGAACAAGTTCAAACTCATACGTTCTGTAGAAATTGCAGTCTTTGCCACTGTGTGACACTAGTTACATTAAAAGTTGAGAGGGCTGTGCAAGCTTCATTATGTCATGGTTTGGAAAGGATTGGGGAATTTCTGAGGCTGTGGCAGGCTCGAATGTAGTGATTTCAATCCTGTTTCAAAAACCTCCACCAATTGGCAAGCTCCCACAGGCACACTGTATCCCCGAAGATAACCCAGAAGGGACTCTCATATTCTGAAAGAGACACTCGTAAAACCCTGAGTCGTGACGATCATGCTGCAGCCGCTGCTGTGGCTCTAGTGGAGGCACTCATAGGCCAAGTGGGGATTTGAGAAACTGGGGTAAAGAGCAAACCTCAGTGATCGTTTCTGCTCTGGAGAGAGCATGATCTAATACCCCTGTCCAGGAGGGCGAGCTTTTCCATGCCAGCTGAAGGACCACATCTTGCAGAGTTTCTGCACCAAAGTCAATCTACTACCAAGACTACTACCATGACTCACTTGCCCCTTGTATATTTATAAACAAAATCTCTGTGTGGGTGGACTTTACGAGCTATGGCACCCTGAGGGGGTGACGCCAGGATAACCTGGCCAACCTGCTTATGGCCATGTCCACTTATATTGATTACTACAGCAGCTGCTGAGAGGAAAAGAGGGCAGGAAGAACAAAGAGAGAAGAGAAAAATTGTCTCGGCGGGAGCACTTTCTCGCCCATCCCGCTTAATGGACCTCACCGAATTAAAGAGATCTTAACAATCCTGGGCTAATTGTGGGATCACAATATATTAACCCCGCTCCAATTCTAAAGGGTGCCATTTTGAGCCTGTTTTATTCCAAATGCTTCAATTAGCCATAAAACATGCTGGCAAGTGCTGGCAGAGCTTCTGTCCCCCCTCCTTCACCCCCAGCTTCCCCACGTCAGAGAAAAGAAAGCCAACTCCAGTTGTTCATTATTAGGTGAGGCCCTTTTGTTATCAGGCAGGCTGTCTTTGAGATTGTCCTTGCCTTTAACTCTTTTATTGAGTTCCACAGCACAGCATTGTGTTCCAGGAGATACTATTCACACAGCTGATAACGGAAGGTGAAGGTGCTGTTTTAAACAAACACTCACTTCAGAACAGTGGGGCAAATAGCCAAATTAAATCTGCTAATTGCTTCTTGAGGATTCCAAGCTCCTGAGCAAATTTGCCGGGGATCAAATTTTTTAACGAGCTCTTCGGGGCCAATGCATCATTTACATGTTAAAAGGAACCAAATGTGTTGTGAAAGCGCCCGGAAAGATAGACCTGATCACTGAATAACACCAAGATGAAGTTTCAACAGACTAAACAGCCCAGTAGTTATCTTGACATGAGAGACAGAACATGTGAGAGACACTCTGGATGTGGGAAGATAAACTATCTCCCATTAAATGGGTCATCTGGTATTTAAAGTACTGTTTATTCTCAGTCTCTTTTTGCTCACTCGTTCCCCCTCTCTTTCTGCAAATAGAGGAATAGCAACCAACCAGTTAGTTCAGACAGAAAACATTCTTAATAAATTGGCCCCCAAATTGCATAGTGGGGTTAAATCTGTGCCTTGACAATTTAATTGCATTGCTTCATCTCAATCTCTGTTTTTTTGTCTGCTCTCTGCTCTGTCAGATTTCAAAAGCCCTTCCTTGGATGAGGTTAAGCGACTAGCCAGACCTTCTAATCATGGCACAATCAGAAATTGTGGGGGGTATAAGTGTGTGTGGTGAGTGGGGGGTGACGGTGGGGGTGGGGTATCAAGTTGTCACATCTCGACTCTGCCAAGAAAAGCAGCCTTGGATTTGATAAACAAATAATGTCATTCTGTGTTATTACCCCCCGGCCCCCAGATTTCAGAGGAAATAAATCAAAGTCAGCCTTGCCGTTAAGGCGTTAGTCAGGCCTGACACGTCGGCCGGTCACACAGGCACAACATATGGCAGCGGGGAAGGAGGGAAGAGGAAAAAAAAAAGAGAGAGAGAGAAGCGGGGAGGGTAAGGTATGGCACGATGCACGGCGGAGAGACAAATCATGGCAGCCGCTAGAGACGTCTGGTCATTTAGCATGAGCTTACTGAGATGGAGAGAGGGTGATTATGGCCTATACGGAGCAATGAAACCATACATAACACTGTTAAGTCCCCTCTGTGTGTCGGTGTCTGTGTGTGCGAAGCGGCGGTGGCACAGTCTGACAGTGTTCCAAATCATAAAACTAAATGTTAAACCTCCATCGTGGTCAGGGTTGTGATTGGCTTTGTAGCACGTACAGCAAACTAACAGGCTCTTGGTGGCTCTTGTTTTCCATCTGACTACAGAGTCAATAGAGCGTCTCGTTATTCTGAAACAACTTCATAAGCAAATGATCCCCTGGACTATCTATCGAAGGTCTACATGTCCTGGACACAAAACTCAAATTCTAATGGCCAACTGTATATTAAGGTCTTTATCAACAGGATGCACAGCTCCTCTGTCTCTCCTCTATTGCCACGACTCTGTGTTCAGAATATATCCTGCTTTATCATGATGGATTGAGCTGTAAGTTGCTAAATCTTGTATCCCGTAAATGCAGACAAGATTGTCCAGTCCAAGCACCGGGCGTCTGATTTTAGGCTTCTCCATCCTACTTAGCTATAATACCACAACTGGCCTTGTGATAATCCCTTCGTCCTGGCAGGAATTCACTATTTTGTGCCTCCATTTAAACAAAACTGGCAGCTCTCTGAGTGAAGAATAAGTGCTGGTGCAGAAGCTGACTGTTTACATGCCAGATGTCTGTCTTGGTTTAGAAGGCTACGTGAGTTATAAATCAGTGAGGAAATGGCTCGACCTATCAATGAGGACCAGGATGTGTGTGTGTGTGTGTGTGTGTGTGCAGGGATGATGCGTCTCCTGGGAACCATTTGAGACTGTTAGAGCACTATCAGATGAGCTGATGGGGGAAAGAGAGGGGTAAAGAGAAAGTGAGAAGAGGAGATATCTGTGAGGGAGTGTGTGAGAGTGAGCCAAAGAGAGAAAGAGAACTGTTGTTACACATCCTGACAGAGACCAGATCCGATTGAGACACCTACCCAAGGGATGTTAACAGTGCTGTTCTTTTCCAGTTCTCTGTGGAAAAATCCTTTGACCGGTTGCCCTGCTGCTAAAACTAACCACCTGAACTCTGTCACACATCTGCTGAGATCAGCTGAGGCTGTCACATGCCTTCGGACCCACCAGGCCTTTTCTGTCTAACTTTGGGTCAAAAATCATGCACTCGGTTGTGTACCTTTCAACAAAAGCACACATAGCCAGAAAGATTTGCAATGGATCCCAGAGATCAAACAGCAGCTGCAGAGATAGCGGAAACTGACAATGAATTATATTCCTAATATTCATGACAGTTCTGCAAAAATGATCTAATAATTCCACATTTTCATGCAAGCTTGTGTTATTATGAACTCACACACATTCTATCCACAGCTATCCAAACAGCCGACAGCATCACAGGGGGGTTTCGGCGTGTCCTGGTGGAGCCTCCCCAGCTACAGTCCTGCCCCAAGCTGCTGTTGTTTTCCTACTCCAGCCGTCCAACAGATGGTCCACGCAACCGTTTGCTAACACCACGGAATCACACACCATCATAATGACTGGACACTCACTCTTTTGTTTTGGCAGCTCCTTCCCAATCGGGCTTGGCACGAGAAAACACTGATTGCTGTGATTGCTCTGCCTCCGACTTGCTCTGACGGTCACAGCAGGAGGGGGAGAAAAACAGAGATTTGGAGCCTCGAATAAGGAATATTCAGCTAGATGCAGAGATGGGATGAGGAATGGTGCTTCCCTCTGCTTTTTTCACCTAATGGCATGCAAATAGCTATTTGCTTAAGTCGGCAGCTCTGAATGTGCACCACTAAGCAAGGGCCCTTTGAACATACTGTTACACTGTTGATAATGTATTGGAGGAACACCGGGGGGGCGGCAGGCCGGGTGCATAGGGAGACAGAAAAAAGGAGTATACAGACTGTTTCTAATGTCCATCTTGCTAAATGGACGCTGCCATATTTCCTGGCTGGAATGTAAGTCTGCCATCAGCAGTCAAGTGTAGCTGTCCATAAAACAATTACACACACAGAAGGCTGGTCACTTTGGTTTTGACATTTACATAGATTTGCGAGGGGAGCAGAATGGACCAGAAGTTGTTTTTTCACACAGAGGACTCAATGTTATTATCCGCCACTGACATCATCTTTATACACGTACGACCGTGCACACGTACACCTGCACACAAATGCAGCACCTGACCTTTCAGGGCCTGCCAAGCCCATTGAGGGTTTGCGGAGTTTCATTTGTCACAGTAATGTCTTCCTCGGAAAGATGCCAATGCAAGGAGAGCCAGGGTACAGTGGACGAGATATGGCGGTCTACAGCGTTTCAAACACTGGGTGTGTTTCTGTGTCATCGTCGTGTTCTACGCCTTTGCGTGCATGTGTTTGTGCATACGACAGTGACCGCAATATCACAAATTTATGGTAATGGAAATGGCAGAATCTTTTGAGGGAAATGCAGTCAATTTGATTCTGCGGCAAAGAAGGTCACCCTATTCAATTTGCACTCAATGCCATACTGTGCAACAGGGAAACACCTGAAAGCAAATGATCTTATCGCGGCCTCACAGGCTTCACCACTTACCCACTGCATAAAAGCTATTTGCTGATTACTAAATAAACGCATTATCTTTTACCTTGACTTCTGTGTGCGTGAGCGAGTGCCTTGTCGCTCCTGGATCCAGGTAGGAGGCTGCCACTGTAGCGTGTACGCCTCTTATCCGTGTCGTGACTTTGCGAGCGTGCTATCTGAGCGTCTTCGTCATCTTCTTTTTTTTTTTCCTTGCGCACTTTCAAGTGCCATATGTGTATGTGCTGCATGTGTGGTAGCAGTGGTCAAACACGGAGGACTTCACAGGCCTTTGCATGTTGTGTGAGAGGTAATGATATAGCGATGCCTATCTTTACAAGCAAAGAACTGAAAACACACCAAAGGAATTGTGCACATAAGTCGATGCAATCCCAACTCATTCACGTGAGGCAGGGATACTATAAGAAAGGCTGAGGGGGGCATGAGAGCTCTCAGAGCCTCTCTTTGTAGCATCAACATCGAATGTTGAGCTGTATTTCATCTTAATCTAGGATCTTTTCTCTGTGGAATACTGATCATGTTGCCTTTAACTTTCACAGCTTACATTTAGCTGAGCGTACCCACCACACCTGCACACACTAGTAGACTGTGCGATGTCTGCCAAATGCAGAGTGATCAATGGCCATTGACCACTTGATGACAAGCGTCCAACACTCGAAATCCCTTCCCAATATGCCCATCAAGTTATTACACAACACAGCCCACAGCCATATGCAAAGAGGTTTGGCTGACCACAGTATAGCCTGAAAATGGTCTTCTGGAAAGAGCTGATTAACAAGCAGACAATTTTAGAGCTGTTGACTTCCTGAGGTCAACAGCTCTATCAGGGCAGATACGTGCAGCGGATTTATTCCAGATACACCACTTCACATTTTCACAATCCACATATTTTACAGTTCTACTGATAAGAAGCATGCTGGTTTCAGCTGTGCTGATGCCAAATAACCATGTTTACAAGTACAGTATAATTCTGTGTGAAGTACTTGCAGGAGTTGATTATGACTGGGTATAAACCCCAGTATTTTTTGAATCTTATTCGATTCCAAATACTGTATCCACACATAAAAGTTTTTACTTTACAAAAAATACAGTGGAAGGAATCTTTTCTATCTGCAGTGATCAAATGTCTGTAAAAGCTTCTGCTTTCAGTTTAGACTCAGGAGCCACTGATTGGGCAGCAAGTGAGTCATCCAAGCATCCAGTCACTCATGCATCAGCAGAGCCTCGGAGAGCCTCTTGAGCTATTTGAGGCCTGTGCAGACTTAAATGCTTCAGGGGGGAAATAAGCTGGAGCTATAAGCATGCGGTGCACATCATAAAGCTTAGTTAGAATGGGGTTTTTTTCTGCATGGATGACAAAGCTCTTAAAAATAGACTCGCAACCAGGGAAAACTAGTCCTTTGCATGTACAGTACAAGATTACAGTGCACATGGCTTAAGATGTGTAAAAATAAAATTACCTAAATTATAAAAATCAAACACGATAATTAAAGACTTGGATGCACTTAACAATCTGATGCAGGAGAAGCATCATTATTTCTTTGGACAAAAAAGTTATTGTAAAAAGACTGACAGCTAATCAGAGCTAACTTGAAGAGCATGTTTACACTAGCAGATCTTGTTTTTACTGATCTCCAGTGGTTTAACCTCTCACCTTACTGTACAGGTGTACTCCACTATGTCAGTGTTAGGTGAGGTGCAACGGAGCACGCTTCTGACAACACCCAGCTGCACCCATCAGTGATGCTGGGTGCGGTCAAAGATACCACCTTTAAACATTACAAATAGAAATGGTCTTCTTTTCAGTCTAGTATTAAGTTACTCTCTAATATCTGCCAGCTTCTCCCATAGCTGCATTAATTTGTTTTTCAATTGATGGCTAAAAGAGGCTATTTGTCCACTAAATTTTTAATTATTGTTCAAAATCAACAAAGTTCTCCAGAAGCCGTGTTACAAACTCAGAGAGATTGACAGAATGTGGCAAATTACCAGAGCAGACGGGCTGGCCAAGGCTACTGTCACTGCTGGGTGTGTTGGCACGGACTACGTACACACACAAATGCGCGCATACACACACACCTGGGATCGACTGGCCTTTCCTGGAGAGGGGAAGCAGCCTATCACCCAAGACTGATAGCGCTTCACCATGAATCACGGTGCTCACTGATTGAAGGCCTCTCTCTCCGTCCTCCTCCCCTCTCTCATTCTTTGTTGAGGTTTCCCCTTTTCGACTGTTATTCATACTGTTTTCTCACTACTGGCTATCGCTTTCACTCTTTCCTTTGTACGCACCTCTCTGACACTCTCTGATCATTTCATTTCATCTCTATGCACACGCCATCTTGCACGTCCCGTTTCTTTTCATTGCATGAGAAGAGTATAAAAGCATTCTAAGAATTCACTGTTTATACCTTCCTCCCACTCCAAAGTGAACACTATTAAACAATTCAAAGAAAACTGGTCTTATCGCATGGCATCGTTGCAACATGTTGCTGTGTGTGTGTGTGTGTGTGTGTGTGTGTGTGTGTGTGTGAGTATGATTCGGGGGGGGCGGTGGATTATTGGCTTAGTGTTTTGGCCAGGTTAAAGTGAAACAGCCCTGAAAGGCTCTTAGTGGAGATTACCCCAGGTACTAAAAATAGTCATTTCTACCCAATACACACGCGCACACACACACACACACACACACACGAAACAGAACGAGGTGAAAGTGTTGTGTCTAGCCAGAAAAGACCACTATCTGATCTTTGTATAGGGTGTCTCAATTACACAGAGACACGCACACACATGCACACATACACATCGGTGGCTGCGGAGTGATGAGAGAGATGGGTATCCACTGGGGGGCAGGGGATCAGCTGGGGCAGGAACACCAAACCATGCCTCAATCAGCAGCAGCGGCCCACTGGGAATGTGGGCTGAGTGTGTGTGTGAGTGTGTTTGAGAGAGAAGGAAAGAGGTAGACAGGCAGCCAAGCAGCCACCACCAGACCAAAAGATGTTCCCTTCCTCTTTTACCAAACATTCCCTGAGGGGACTATTTTTTCTTTTTTTTGGGCCATATCCACCCCCCTGCTCCCTATCCTTTTATTTTTTTTCCCCCTCACTCCCTACCTCCTTCCAGCTTTTCTTTCCAGAAGCGACTGTTGGAGGCCAGAATATATTTGTCTAGCCACTGCAGCTTCAACTTCCCATCAGCCAGGAACAAATGCTTTGCCTTGGGAGCGAAAACGACAGAGGGAGGAAGGAAGAGAGAGAGAGAGAGAGAGAGAGCGAGAGAGAGAGAAAGGGATGGCAGAGCCCACAGTGTTGTGGGGCGGCGGTTTGAGAGCTCTTGTTGTGGAGTGGATCTGACAGACGCTCCAAGATGACACAGGCCTGGACAGCCTAAGTCTGCATCTCTCTACTATATGTCTGTGCCTACTTGTCTGCGCTCCCTCTCATTTGTGTATCTTGAAACAGCATAGCCGCGGGTCTGAAAACGCTGTTTGCCTTCAGCTCGACAGTGATGGAGGATTTCTTCCATCAGACAGTGCAAACAATGTATCAGCACAGTAAAAACTGGAGGGAACTTGAGATGAGGAAAGTATGGTGTATTCTAATAAGACTCACTTGAGAAAATCATATTATACAGTGGAATATGATAATTCATACACCCTTTGCTAGAGCGGTGAACTGGTGCGGGTGGTGTACTCTCAAATGTCAGCATAAATTTGCAAAATAAACGCAACCGGCATTCAGCAGGGAGTAGGAACAGGGACAATAAGGGTCTCTGCTGTCGGTGTGTTTGTGTGTTTGTGTGTGTGGGCGTGACAATTCCTCTCAGAGGGTCTACGGCTCCCTGTTTCAGCTCACAGGAGCTCCTATCGCCAACAAGTGTGTGAGCTAATCTATGCTTACACATGTTTGCAGGGAAAGAGAGAGATGCTTAAGGAAAACATTTTTTTTTAAATCACAGCATGTTTTATCAAAGCCTGCTAAAGATGACCCAATCAATCTAATCTGCCTTTACTTAAGGATAAGCGCCTGAGCATCTGTCCAAAGAACAAGCGAGACAAAACGCCATAATGCCTTTCTGAGCCTGATGCCATCACACACCGCATCCTGTTGGAGTAATATAAAGACTTTACATTACTGACACAGCCCACATATGTGCGCTCACGTGCATACACTTAAAGCACGTCCCTATAAAATATCAAAGTAATGCTTTAAGCCTCGGAATCTTATTTTACTACCTGCAAAGCCCACAACCTTTTACTTCCAATCCACAGGCTTTGATTTGGCTGGCTTGAGTCCAAGCTTCCCCTGGTCTACATGTTTGTCTCTTTCACTGCCCATCTGTCCCCATGTCTGTCTGTCTGTCTTGTCATCTGCTGGACTTTTCTGTCTATTTCCACACCTCCCTTTTGTTTCACTTTTCTCTTATCTGCCCTTGTCCCTTTTGCCCACCTGTCCATCTATCATCAGTGCGTCTCACAACAGGACAGGCACAGCAGCGATAACATGTCAGAAGGTCCGCTCTGTGCCAATATTCTTGCATAATCACGTAGACTGACTCACAACCTCCAACTGTAAATGCATTCATCGGCACACGTGCGATGGGCCTCGCCGCGCCGCATCCCAGCGCGACCGCCACCGGGATCGTCCACTTCGGAATCCGAATAAGCCAAAACCCGACGAGACGCGTTTCCATCAATCAAATCGGCTGACATGAAATCTGAGCAGGGGGTCCTGCGGTTAAAAAGACATTGGGTCATGCTTCTGTGCTGTTATCTTTGGCAGTACATTGGGAACTTATTGGAGTAACCACCCCTTAACAACTGCAGCCCAAAATAGACTGTGGACTTTCACGGTCGGCCCGTTTTGAAGAGGTGTCAAACACGCTGTGCCAGGAGCAATAGCTGTTATGTGTATGTGTGTGTGTGTGTGTTACAAGAGGGGCGGGGTGTGGTGCGGTGTATCATTCTCCACATTTTGTGTCAGGGACAGTTGGGACAGTGGCAGGGAATGGAGCAAAAGGCCAGCCAGGGGACAGCTTGTGATCTAAGACCGTATGCTGCTTACGGAACAGAAAACACACACATACAGAGACACACAGAAAGAAACACAGGCCTTTCCAGATTCATACACACACTTACACTGCTTATACAGTGTGTAAACAATTTCCACTGTCCCCTTAATGATCAAATGAGACTTTCTCTGATGTGACAGGAACATTTCCGGTCCCAGCTGTGCTGTATAACCAAGTCAAACTCTGTTTACTTATTTGCTATGGTCTGTCACATGGAACTGTAACCTGAAAAGCCCCAGCACAAGAAAAACAGTAGGTGTTTGTCTTCCCGCCTGAGCTGCAAATCATTTCAACAGTTAACTTACTTGAACTAATGAAAGTCAGTCTAAAATTCCAGAGAGTATGTTGTTTGAAGGGGAACGTTTTAAAAGAGGGGCCCCAGTGTGACAGCTGCACCCAGCTGTTACACATGTTAGTCAGGCCAGCCTTGCTAATCTGCAATCGGCTTTTTCATAAAACACACACACACACGCTGATTTGTTAAGTGGATGTATACACAGGAGAGAAAAGGAAAATGCAAAAACAACAAAGAAAACGCTTGCAGGCTTTAAATCTGGCCAGTTATTAATATGTTCTTTAATCTTCAACTTTTGATTGGATGCTTCTCTGCCCTGTGAGGAGGCCAATCAGGGGGGGCGCAGGAAGTACAGCTACAGCCCTAGTCCTCTGATCCTTGCCGAGCGGCAAACTTTCCCCTGTCAGATTAAGTAGGATTAGCTGGGTCCTGCCGTATGATGAACTGAGCGCTTCATATGGTGACTTGAAACTTTCCAAAGATGGCAAAAAAATCCCTGGTCAGGGAAATGTATTACTTGCTTTGAAAGCCCAGTGTTCACTACTTGATTAGGAGCCTTTCCACATCCTGAGCATGATACAATAGCTGCTGGCTTGTTGAGTGTGTGAAAACATCACCCACTTACTGCAATGTACAGTATTTGTGTGGATGCAAACATGTGCACTGGTGTGCCCAAGCATGTGCACATGCAGGCACGCAAATATACAAGCTCGTGGAAGTCACACAGGGCTTCTTGCTCCGAGCTGGCTCCCTCGTCACGGTCCTCTGTGGGTGCTAAGTTCCATTGTGTTTTAAAATGACACACATAAACACACACGCATACACAGGCACATGCATACGCTCTCATTGGTATTTTTATCCATCCCCAGAGCCACTCGGTGGCTGCAAGCCATATCACTCTCAGACGACAGAGGAGCCTCGGTCACACCAGCTAGTACTTAAGGCCCCCCCCCATCCCCACCCCAATGCCTGGAGCCAAGCAAAGTCAGGCTTGTGTGTGTATGTGTGTGTGTGTGTGTTGTGGTGGTCCACAGAGGTAGAATGTGTGCTGATATAAAAAGGTGGTGGCAGTGGTGGGGAGGTTAAACGTGGAAAGAATTTAGTCTGTTATCAACTGCTGCCTGCAAAACTACTGAGGAGGTACACACACACACATGCGTGCACACACAAACACAGCAAAGACCCCAAAAACGTGACTACATGACAGGGCCACAGGCACACAGACACACACATTGCCTTCTCAGACAGGGTTTTTCCTCCTGAGGCGAGGCTAAAACATCCAATCTCAGTCTTTCTTGTCTATCTCTGGCACTGATAAAGGCTTATAATGAACTGGGGACTGGAACTCAGTCCCAAGACCGATGGCTTTATGGCCCCGGCCAGATCATCACCCTCTGTGGACTTCGTTTGTCAGTGGGTGAGAAAGAGTCAGAAAGAGAGGGAACAGGAGGAAACAGAGAGGACAAAAACTGGAGAGGGGGGTGGTGGGGCAAAGATTAAAGTTTTACACTCCAACCTTTGAGAAGCATTTTGCAATACGGCTGGCATGCCCAGAGTTTACTACCGGAGTGTTCTTTCAGAACTGTGCCGCACTACTGGCTCTGCCGCTGGAATAAACGCTCAAAGTTTTGATAAGGGGGCCGTGCGTCGCGGCAAAGATCTAAACAAGGGGACCAAGGTTCTCCTGGGCTTATCTCTCTTCCCGTTATCTCTCCTTTTGTACTTCGGAGCAATGTAAAAGCATGTTTGTAAACTGGTTAACAGTAGTACATTTTGATTGGCTTGCATTGAAGAATGTGATAGCATGTTGTGTTTGGCAGGGCATGTTATTATTTCAGCTCACTCCTGAGCCCTGGGAGAGCATATAATGAAATCACTGTGGATGCAAAGACGTTCCACAGAATCGTAATGCTTGGAAACAGCAACTTGCCATGTTATAAATGATCAGAGGTAGAAAAAATATTAGTAATGACTAAAAAATACAGATACTGTGATAAAAAAAAGCTTTACTTACCTCAAAAAGATTGGATGCTTCATTGCCGTACTGAGTGGAAATGATCTCTGATTGGTCACTGTACCATTTGAGGCCACCCAGGAAGCTGTCTGCATCTAAGTCACTGACATCCAGCTCTGAGAGGTCTAGTTCAGGGAGGTCTGGGCAGAGGGGCTGGTCTTCACCAACCAAGGCAGCACACTGGAGAGAAAGCAAACAACAAGGGAACGGTCAGACAGGAATCATGTCTCGTTCGAATGCAAATCAGATGCTGAATTTGCTGTGCCAACTTTGAAAATAACGGGAGAATCAAAATCTGGACATGAGTCAGACGTCTTCTCAAAGCCTGCTGTTGAATCCTAAACAAAGGGAAGTCACACATTTGTATAACATACAAACATTTAACTAATTCAAGCCCAAACTTCTCAAATTACTGACAAATTAAGCTCTAAATTCTTTCATTTAATCATTTTGAATACGTCTGCCACTTTCATGTGACATACTTACTGGCAATAATCAATAGATACATCCGTTATTAACTCTCTTACTATTACTATTGATTATTAACAGAATGTTTTTTTTGGCTGCGGGTCACAATGTGCAAGCCTGCAACCTGTTTCCACTCTGCTTCTGTTCAACCTACAGTACACTCTGTCCTCCCACCATCACTCCCCAAGCGCTGTGATTGGCGCTGGCCTCCGCGCTACTAAATGCTGCCTGTTGACATTTTTGTTATTCATCAGCCACTTTTATGTAATCTAGCCAATGCCTACTGTATGTAGCAGCTGTTCCTGCTTCCTCCCCACACAAATCATCAGCTCTCAGAGTGATGGGCTCTGGACTGGAAATCAAGCAGGGACTTTGGTGATGTGTGAGAGCAGGTTTTGCAGGATTATTTGAAATATTTACCACAGTGGAATCCCTGTTTCTTGGCGTTGTGTGGTATTAAATGATTTTGTCCAAGAAAAATACTTATTAGTCATTTCAGTATGCAACCCTAGGAAGGAAACCGACAGCTTAAATGTGCCACAGTCAGACAGACCTTTCTCTGTGCTCCACACAAGGTGGGCGAACTTTGCGCTCTGTAGTCAGGGATCATTCAAAGGCAAAAACCTCGCCAGAGTCGAGGCGTGTTTACACTCTGTGACCGTGCACATGCAAATCCAAGCCTGAGAAAAGAGCTTTGCGGCTGGTTTCTAATAGGCTACACGCTCCTAATTTTGTTGACAACACGTCAGCCGATGTAGGAACGCTACGGGATAGCCAGGATACAGGATATAAGATAGATATCCTCGGGCGAAGCCGGGAGGTATTTGGCCCGCAGACTCAGGAGGGGTGAGAGTCGGGTTCGGCTCAGGGCAAAGCTGTGGAGACGGATGTTGTGCCAAGTAGGGGAAAAAAAACCCACCCAGACAACCGGTGTCACAGCTCATCTGTCCTCGGAAACGCACCAACACGAATACACGATGACTTAAGACTATGATGAGACAAATCCGTTATGTTGCAACCGCTACAGCGGAGGGGGGCAGACTCACTGCGTCTTAGGCTTCCCCCTGAGATGATCCACTCTGACAAAGCACGGCTAAGGGAAAAAAAAAAAAAACCGGCAACAAAGCTGTTAGCGTATTCAGAGGCTGGACGTCCTATACCCAATTATCTTATGGACTTCTTGGTGAACTAATGAAATAGCGCCGCCAGAGAGACGATCAGGGCGCACCACAGCGCTCCACTGATTTACGCACGCATCGCACATAAAAGCACCTGCTAGGAGAAGATTATCAGGGGGAGGACTGGGTGACAGTTCTGTTTTTCAAAGAGCAAGATTCTAATACGCATTAACAAGTCTAAATGCAGACATTTTCACAAAACGAGGAAAAGGGAGGCTCCAGAAACGCGTGCATTTGTTGGTTTGACGCTGGTAGATAACTAAACACTATCGCAGCCCGAACGGTAAAGAAAGTGACAGGATGCATCTGACTCGGTGATTAAAGTGCAAGGCAGTTCATCTGAACCAAAGCCAGTTCCTAAATCGCTCGGGAGAAATGCAGATTGTTACTTTCATTAAACGATGACAGTTCTCTTTCCTCACATTCTCATCACGCAGCAGCAGATAACCACAAATATGCAGCCAGACTGCAGTCACATCGTGTAGTTACTGTGAAGCATCACTGAGCTCTCCTGTATGCAGACAAGTGCCCTACAAGTGCAGCCAGGTAGACCCCCTAAACGTCCAGACCAAGCTGGACGGACTCAGTGAATCGGGAAACAGGGGACGAATAAGTATCCTTTTGATGTGTCTTGTCATCTGCACGCACTTTAATCACAACACAAGAAAATGGAAGATAGGTGAAAAAGACGAGAGCGAGTAATTGTTTGGATAAAGAGGGAGAAATACGCAGAGGGTTAAAAAAAAAAAAAAAAAAAAAAAAAAAAAGAAATGCGCACGAATGTACAATCATGTAGTCTGGCTGGATGCGGTGCTGCTCTCCAAGCCAGCGCAACGCTCCCCCTCGGCCGGGATGTTGGCACACAGACGTGGCCGGTGCCGTCAGTTATTATGATGCTTTCCCCCTGCGCAATGCCAGATAAGCGGGTCCCTCAAGTGTGGACAACCTTTGCTCTCGCCTCGAAAAAAAAAAAAAAATAACATGCGCTATCCCGACACAGCACATCAAAGGGATTGTTATCGTCAGTGGGATTTCATGCGTCAGCGAAATACCTGACTTTGAGACATTTCAGTCATCTCTGCATGAAAAAGAAAAGCTTCTCGGGCACCGGAGCGCGTACAGTCCCGCGGCTGGAGAGAGATCCGCCAGCTTGCATCAAGCACTCTCGCTCCGACTGAACAGAGATCCTACACCGGGTGGAGGCGGGGCGGGGGGGGGGGGGGGGGGGGAGATAGAAGAGCGATGGTCCTGAGCCCGTGCACGCGTTACAACAACTACATCTTTAACTGAGGCGAAAGGGGGAGATTCCGCACATTCCCTCCACTTGTCATATATTCCCCGTGTTGTATATCCCCCCGCATCCTCCTCAACAGCGTCCAGACGCGCACGCTACACCGGCATGCCACCGCTAGCACCAACAGCAACAACAGCAGCAGCAGCGGAGGAGGAGGAGGAGGTGGAGAAGAGACTTATGTGGAAATCACTGTCTCGGATAGCCAGTGCTGTCCATCGTTCCAGGGTGAAAAAACAGAAAGTCCAGAAGGCTAGAAGGATGAAAGAAGTCGGATTTTTTTTTTTTTAAGATGCGCTCACCTCTAATTCTCTCCACACCGAGTCCTGGTTACACCTGTCCCACGCCATCCAGCCACTGAATGACGGTCCGGAAAAAATAATAATAATAAAAAAAAAACAAAAAAGGAAAAAGAAAAAGAAAAAAAGAAAGAAATCAAGTAAAAAAAAAGAAATCCACACACGCTTCCCACTCGCTCTCGCACAGGCAACTGCTGCCCCTCGCCGAGAATGAACCGAGGGCACCTGTCTTACAACTGCTTTCCATCACATGACAAAGCTATTAAAAGTAGGCAGGGGAGTGACTCCGCGTCCACACTACTCGCCAGTGACGCGCAGTGAGCAGGCGGGGTCTGGCTGCGCACATAGTAAAATCCTCTCCGTGCACTGCAAAAAATGTCCATCTGAAAACCATAGCATGATCTATCTATCTATCTATCTATCTATCTATCTATCTGTTTAAATTTACATGACATATATAAAAAGATTCTGCCTATAGATAAAAAAACACTGCTTTCTGAAATTCCAATAACCAAGTAGACTTATCTTAAATTTTATTCAGATCACTTGGCTAAAATATATTCTACATATATCTTGAGGAATCTCGATTTGAGTTACAGTTCAAACCCACGATCTGAGCGCTGTTGGTCATTTTTTGCAGCTTGAGCGTTAAATGGTGGCAAATCTCCTTTAAATTCGCTTAAAGCTGGTGTTTTAGTTAAAATAATGAAACTATAAAATGTCAGGAGTATATATGGTGCATTCAGGATCAATGTTCTTTTTTTTTTTGGTGAGCTGCTTTTATAATTCGTCACACAGTTACTGGCCATCATCAGTCACCCCCCACCCCCCACCCCACTCTTCGCAGTGCCTCACAGTTTAGTGAATTGACGCCTGTAAATGAATGTATAAGACCGACCACATTTAAGGTTTCAGTTGTGCAGATGCAGCTTTTCCTATATTTTCCTATCAGCTCTGACTATAGAGCATACAGCAGTTTACATTAGTTCGTTTGCACGTCAATTACTTTCAATTACTTGCGCCACTCCTGCATTAACTCGTGACTGTAACGTAAAATACCAGTGTCTGGCGTGTAGAATATCAAAGCAGGTAATTCAGTCTTTTGGAAAGTATTTCTTTGTCCATTCAGAGGCAATAAAAAGGACAGGTGGCAGTATCAACCGTGTATACAGTGTCAACAGGACGTGTATAGGCAACACTACCTTGGTGAAATGAAAACAAAAGCTTTGTGGACATTTTAAACAAAGTGGTTTTTCTGTTGGGCAGACACACTGCTGCAGGAGTTCTCTCTCAATCCTAGCTGTTATTGCCTTCCTCTGATCACACATTTAACAGAAACATCATTCTATATGTAAATTGCTAAGAGCTATTGTCACATAGAGAGAGTTAATGGATTATGTTATTCTAAAACAGTGTTTGTAAAGGGGATTTTTCCTGTTTAGACATTATTCTCAGGGAAAAAAAAAAACAAAAAAACAAGTTAACTTGTTTTTGACAATACATTTCTGTAATAAGAAACTCACTCCATGGAATATGCTAACCCCAATCCAATTTTTAGTCTTGTAAGCCTATTAAGTCCACCTGAGCATGCAAGGAGCAATTGTCTCCCTAAATTAGTGAACCACATACAGTAAGTATCATTAAACACAAAATTGCACAGAAAGCTGTAAAAAGGTTCTGGGACTGGAAATTTAAATCATGCAGAGTGTGTGTATCCCTGCCAGCGTGGCGCCCTGTGTGTGCAGTAAGACATTATATGTGAGAGTGTTATGCTCATGAGTATCTGAGGCCATTTGTACCACTAAAATCTATACATCTGCCTCTCCACGCGTGCCCAGAGATACTACCCAGAAGCCACGGCGAAACCCGATCGGAGCAGGTGGTGTGTGCAGTGACCTCACAGAGCCCAGATGGACCAGTACCGCACAGACCGTAATATAGGGGCAACATGGGAGTGACACAGAGCGCTATGGTAGCTGGCTTTGTGACTGCAGCAGGGATTTCAATCCTTCCGTGAAGAAAAAGTAGAGTTAAAGTAACCTCCTGGTCTCTACATGGTGTTTATGTGTTCGACAGATGTAGGTAATTGCAGGTACAGTAGCTACCGGGCACATAGATTCTTCACGAGTTGAGTAATAGCAACATAACAAACACAGACTTGTGAAAAAAAGGACAAAGAAAGAAAAATCTTGGTTGGAGATGTATGCTGGTAAATGATATTTCTCCCTCTCCTGAAGCGGCATGTGAGTCACAGTCAAAAGCCTTATCTGATTGTACTCTTCATGCCAATTAAGACAAGGGAAGCTAAATATAGATATAATGTTATGGTTTCCTTTCTTGAATGGCCTTTGATACGTCTTTTCTGCAAACACAAGTCTTGCTAGAGGCTGGATATTTATGTATGCAGTGGTAGAGATTTGTAGATACAGGAATCATTTCAAAAGGAGAAAAAAAAAGAGAGGGGGTTCTACAGCCGTACTGAAGTACAGGTAATCTTTGAAATGCCACAGCTTTTGTTTCAGTTGCAGAGAGCTGATAATGAAGGGGTAGGTATGGGGAGATTGTCACAGGCTGGCGCAGAATGAGAAATAGGTAATGTTTAGTAGCCCACATCAGAGGAGATATTTAGGCCAAGGCGCTGCCAGCTAAGGAGGGGGGGCGACATCACCGGGTGTTTGATCGTTCTGCTCCCGAGAACGGCCTCGGGTCTTGCTTTCACACTGCCCCTGCATTACTCGCTCTTATAGATATCACGTCTCAAGGGGAGTGAATCTATAGGATGGAGTGTGAAAAGTTGTTCACACCCATTTGATGCATAGCATGTTGTCATTTGATGGAACTGACTTCTCCGGGGCTCTGAACGCGGGGCTTAACCTCACAGACAAATACACTTCAATAGGAAACCCAAAAGAATTCCAAGCGACTGCTGTTTTAAATCGCTACATGGTTCACAACTCAAAAAGAATGCAATGTGACAACCTTTCTGCGAAGAACATGCCCAGTTCCACGTGCGGACAAACTACTACCAGATTCAGCTTGAATTGTGGGTTGCGCTGCTGGCTGTTCTCAGATAGCAAAAGGGCCTTAATGATTAAACAATTTCTCCCAAGGGTTAGCTGACAAGTGGAGTTCTCAAAGACAAAATGGCTAAATGGGGCTAATCCACAGATAATTATCTTTGTGTGAATATTCAACGTGGCTTGACTCATGCTACAGAGTCTTAGATTGAATGTGATATTAACATTTCTGTTAAGAGCTGGATTTGTATTGCTGCTGTAGAGGAAATTGTGGTTATATGTTTTAATCTGACAGTCTTTTTTTTTTTTAACAGGGTCTTTTTTGACAGTCTATCCACACTTAAGTGGCTGTGTCTTGTTTTCCTTTTCCCATAAATTGTGTTACCGTCCCCTCTGAGAGTGCCGCCGCACAGTGTGTGTGTGTGTGTGTGTTTGTATGGGGGTGGGGGGGGGGTGATTCATATCACTTTGTTGCATGTCATTGCTCCCAACAGAATCTATCCTAGCATCTGGCCGTTTTAATACATAGTGGCTGGATTCATAGGAATTAATTGAGGGCAGAGGTAAAACAGAGTGCCGCATCTATTCATGTATCGCTCAGGATGGTTAAAAGACAGCTTATGCTTCACTCTCCCGCTTGTCATCTGATGTGCATTCAGATCTTTGGTGCACGGGTCATTTTTCCACTTGATAATAGTCATATTGTTTTCTCCTTATTAGGGAACAAAGGAGGAAGTGGTCACATTTCACAATAGTCAAATGCTCTACAATAACATAGGATGTAATGCCATACAGAAGTGGCTACAGGAAATGTAAATGGATACACAGTGCAAATAAGAGATTCCAATGTGGTGTCAAATGATCACACAGGACTGCTATAAAAGTGCCCTTTAATAGACTAATATGATGTAATAAAACTAGTGCACGTAGTCAAAATATTTAACATAACATTTTTTAAGAATTCTTTTTTCTCTTTCTCTCTTTGTTACTTATCAGGGCCACATAAATATCTCTCACATGGGCCATACATTTACTTGGCCTCCATAGGCTCCTAACTCATGCATCATAGGCGACAAGATAAACAGTGTGACGCCACAAATTATGCCAGCGCTCGCCCTCTGACATACAGTAAGTTAGTGCATTCTCCCCCTGTGAAGATTTTACATCGCCTCTCTTTGTAGTGCCCTTCAGAGAACCCGTCGCCTTTCTGCCCCTGCGTGCGAGCGTGTAATCCTTTCCATCAATGAACTCCACTGTGTCATTTAGCCACTCTCAGGATGGCGGCCACTTCCCCCGCAGAGAGTCCGGCCCACATTATTAAGGCAAATGGCACGAGGAGGCCAGGGCCAGTTAGCTATGGCTGAGCCTCGGAATTGAAAATAGCATTGGTCCCATGCAGGGGCTGGTAAACACAAAAAAGGAGCCTGGGGCGCAATGCAGGATGGTTCCACCCTCCCCCTTTCCCCACTCCAGCTCTGTTTTTGGAGGAGCTGGGGAAAAGAGGCAGCCTTGCCCCCACCCCCCCAACAATCCCTTCCATTCCCCACCAACATCCTCCCGCCACAGACGAATAATATCACGGTCACATGGTGATGCGAGTCTCCCATCGGAGCCCTGTGTTGTAGGGGGGTTGTTATTGGGCTTGTTTAAAATCACCAGCAAGTCATGCAAGATGCATGTGGAAAGTGGTGGCAGAAAGAGGGTGAGCTGCGAGCGCAGGCCTGGTGTGTAATGCGTTCTTGGTGGAGAACCGTGCTAAACTAGCGCTCTGGGCAGGGACTTGCGAGGCACTTTGTGTTTTGCTTGGGTATAGCACTCGCAAGGAATATTAAAATTTATGGACCATGAGGGTTTGGGCTGCAAACACACTTACATAAACAAGACTTGCACACTGGCTGTGCTTAAAATGCTACAAACCCAAACTTTGAAATTGCTGTAAAATTCCAACAGATGCCACATACCCGGCAATGCAACTAGAGGAAATGAGATGCGCTTGTGCGGCGGAGATAGTTAAATCTTTTTCTACTGAAAGGGCACAAGAAAATAGTACTTGTTGTCATGCTGAATATCCAGTAAGGAACTTTTTGAAGTTTAATATAAATCTTAAACTTAGTGACTCAAAGCCATGGCCTGTAAAAGCAATGATGTTTGGAGCAGTGTGATCTAAGTTATATACAAGCATTAGAGAACAGCAAAATGAACTCTGGAATGTGAAAAATACATTACTGAAATCTCATCACTGGCTACAGGCAAATTTAGGCGCATCTTTCTGCAAACTGCGAGAACCTCCTGTGAGTCACGAGGAGGGCCCAAAGCACAACAGATGTTGCTTGATTTCTAAAATAATAGAGAGGCAGGGCTGAATACCTTGACAGCGCAGTCCTTATGTACTCTTAGCACTGGAAGAGCGCCAGGGAAGAATTAGGTCAGCTGAAGTGCACCGTGCGCCTTGTGGAACTCCACGTTAAAACAGCATCAGGGGAGGGAGGAAAGGGTGGTGGTGGTGGGGGTGGGTGAGTGGGGGCACTGGTGACACACAGGTAGAAATTTCTGGAGCAGCATAACCAGTTTTTTTTTCTTTTACTCTTGTATCATGGAAATGCGAGCAGAAACGTTACACCCCTGAGTCCAGACTGCAGCCTAATTATTTTGAGCAATGAAAAGAGAAGGAAAAGGGGAATGAGAGAGAGGAAAAAAATGCATGCGAAATGCAATTCTTTCATACAGCCTGCATACGGGGTGTATAACCATAAGCCTGAAAAAATCCTTACGGCACAATAAAACTGATTGTATCATCACCTTTTTTTTTTCCCCTTACAGGGTGCATTTCTACTACTCTTCACATCACCTCCTAAAAGGAGCATGTACTGCTGGAGTACACGGTGATGGGGGAAAAAAAAAAGCAGAGCAGGGATGAGAGGGGAGAGAAGGCACAGTCAATACCCATTTTTGCCAAAGCATCCTAGTGAAAAAGAGCAAAGAGACAAAAGGAGCAGATGGATGGAGATGGAGCTAATGCTGAAAGAGAGTGTGACAGGGAGTAACAAAAGCAAGAGGGAGTGAGCCACTGAGAGTGATAGAAAGAGTTGGACAAAGATGGGGCATGAATTAGAGGCAGATATGGAAGGAAGGGGATGAAGGTGGAAGCAAGGTACAAGAAGGAGTGATGGGGGGGTGGTGGTGGCAGGAAATGTCGACTTTAACAAAGGGTGAGACTGAGGGGGAGGCTGGTAACCACCTCGCCGTGCTCCGAAGCTGTTCCATCTCTCATCTGAAGATAAACCGCCCCTTTGCCGGGGCTGACCCCCACCGAGTCCCCGCTGAACTTCCAGTGCCGGTCTTACCACGTCCACTATCTCGGTGTTAATCTAATGGGTTACCACAACCCCCCCACCCACCCCGCCCGCATATTCCGGTCACGGTCTGAGATCTTCCTGCTTACGATGGGTATCTCGCTCACACGCGCGACATATTCATTTACAGGAAGGTCTAGGTTTTCACACACTGATCCTTCCACTGCCAACATGACCTCATTGCCCCCCTCATGACTATCATGTATTGGGAATAAACCTGTGTTGTAAATGCACTCTCTCCCTTGTTAGCCACACTGAACTGGAAGAAATAATGAGATGCAGATTTGAAGATGACAGAAAATAATTGGTTCTGATGTGTGTAAAATCCTGATTTTAACTGGACATGATATTCAAATGACTTGGCAGCCATCCATCAGTGTAAACGTATGAGTAAGCATATTGCAGAATGTGCTGAACAACAATGTTGGCTTTTCCTCGTGAGTAGGCAACCTCCGTGCTTTTTTGGCAACTAAAGCCCTTTTTGTTTTTTCCAGTCAGACGCTGTTATGCCTCAAGCTATTTCCACTGTCTGGAAATAAGGTGATTTCCATCACTTATTTTCATGATATCTGATCATCAGCGGTTGGAATCAAGAGCAAAAATTAACTGTCAGGCAGTCGTTCAATCAGTCAACCCTTGCCCTGGCTAGCCTGTCCCTGCAGCTTTCTCCATATCCCTCCCCATAATCCCTTGTTGTGTGTTTTGTGGTGCTCTGCGTCCACCGGGACTGTCATCACCGCCACAATAAACAGGATTAATCAGCGCTGGCATTGGCCACTTTGGTCCAGATGACGCGTGTAATTAAGGAGTAATTGGCATGTCATCTGTACATGAGGAAATATGACATGCGCGAGCCAGATGTACTCATTGTGCCGCCCCGCAACAAGCAGCGCTTGAACAACTGTGTCCTCAAAGGCTTTTTTCTTCAGGGAGATAAGTTCCTTTGCACTGCTGACACCCTCGCTTCTTTAATGTCTTTACTCACCCCGCAAACTCCCTCACATTTTAATTTACTTGCTTATTCATTTATTTACATGCTAACACACTTAAACACTAATTTGCTAACTTATTCATTTATTTACATGCTAACCCACTTACTGCCGCTCGCATTCAGCAACTTATTCATTTATCCACATCCAGGATGACACAGTTACTTTCTCGAGTATTCATTTATGCACGTAGGAAGTCACTTACATTCTCGCCGGTCTTAATTAAGAGGCCTCTCTCTTTTTCGCTTCACACAATAGGATGGGTTTATGCTGCTCAATATATACTGTAGCTGCACACAATGGGAGATGGCCAAGATGCCCTTTCATGTTTAGGGTCACGCTGGCTGCAACAATAGGTCTGAACTGCCCTTATCTCTCCTTGTAAACGCAAAGCTCCGGGATAAGTCAGAGCCCGATTTCATGGCTCATGTGGGAGATGTTAGGATGAACATCACTGAGGGGAGAGTTTTCTTATTTGCCCTTGCACCTTATATTTCCTCAGTTGTTAGGGAAGTCAGTAATAAAAAAAAAAATTCACTGCCAGGCTTTAGGATGATACTCTCTCTCTCTCTAAGCTCTTATGAAACACAGCAAAGGCGCATATGTATTTATTATTATTTCATATCTGTGTCTGCAGCCATTTGTCAGTATAAACATAATTCTGAATTACATTAACTAAAGAGGGAACATTATGAATGCCAAGCTCTACCGCCTCTTCTCTATAAATTCAGTTACTTCAGGATTATTAAAGGTGTGCCAAAGCAAATGAATATTATGAATCCTACAGGTTTGTGGGAGAATTTTCCCCAACAAACCAAGAAAGCCCAGCATCACTGGAACAAAGTTTGGGCTGAGACTGGGTGCAGAGCTGGTTTCAGGAGGGGTGAGCTTGGCAGGGAGTGAGGTCAGTGATGCACTTGGCTGGTAACGTCAGATAGCTGCTGGCTAATTTGCAGTATGCCCCCAATCGCAACAGAAAGCCGAGAGCCACGCTGAGGGGAGAGAGGGTGGCCATAACGGCAAAGCAAATGGCTCATAGAGATATCCCAGTTGTTTTTCATCACATCAATTTCACGCCTGTGCCGCCAGTTTTTCCCGAAATGTGACAAGATGGAGACAGGGAGGAAAAAAGAGAAATGGGGGGGAAAAAAGGGGGGATAAAGAGAGATAGCAAGGAGGAAGAAAACAACAAGCTCGGAGATACATAGAGCTGGCAATGTTAATCTCAAGGCATGTTCCTAGTGCGAGTGATTGCTGTCATAGCTGTCTCCTAAACAAACAAATGAGAATATCTCTAAAGCTAATATCTTCACTGACAATATTGCTCACCCACTTCTCAATTTACTGATGCAACACAGGAGTTCTTCCAGCAATTCAGTTTTCTCTCTCTGGTATGTTTGCAGAGACCTCAGTGCAAGAAGGCTTTGGAATGATAACAATAATGATAATTATTGTTGGTCATTGTATTCTATATCACCAGTGAGTTCTGTTCTCCAATATACAAATAATTAATGTCAGTACACTTAATAATTAATAGTTAATGGTTAATTTTTTTTTCTCAGAAAATGAATACACAGCTGCTTCTGTTACATTCTTGTAACAATACTGTGGATGTGTCATGCCTGCAAGGAAAAGTACCCAGTTTAAAAAAGGAAAACCTTAAATTCCTACAGGTATTGTAGTTATCACCAGGTTTTGTCTATGGCGCAAAATCTGTTTATTCAAGCTGAGATAGCAGATATTTAACCTGACAATTGCTTTACGGTTCCTTGACCAAACACGTTTTATAGCAGTTTGCATAAATCCCGGCTTTCATCTGTTAGAAATTGAGACGAGCCACGTTACACTGCATTATGACTCAACAGTAAAACATCAACTGATGTAAGCAGCATGTTTAAGATCTCTGGAACTCTGGGTTGCGTAATTACAAAAGCAAATGTGCTATTGCAGTGGAAAAATCCGCTTGAAAGAACAGAAAGTCCTTAATTTTGCGCAACTACAGGATGTATCTGGTTGATGGAGTAGACTCGTACACTGCAGATAAACAGCAGGAAGCCAAGGCCTAATAAAAACTTTCTGTTCTCACTGAGCGCCTGGTGGAGCTCTTGCTTGGGAAGGGAATAGTCAACAAGACTCGAACTCATTGGACAATCTTCCATCCAATATAATTAATGACAGTGCATTTTTAATTACCCCTGTGCGGCTGTAGGCACTACAGCTTTTGTTTATTGAGCCCCACTGATACCCATATTAACAAAGTTAGGTTAATGATAGAGGTATTTTACTTAATAGCATTTTTATTACTCCCGCTAAGAATGAAGCAATTAATTAACAATGGGCGAATTAAGTTCCTCTCCTGTAATGGCCTACCAACACAGGACATCATTACCAATCGTCAAAATAATTCATAAACCAAGGAGTCAGGTGGCAGGACAGCAGTGGGAAAAATGAATATTCCCCGGCATACGGTTGATTTTTCATTTTAGAACGGAATAAATTATGGATACGGTCTGTCAGAGCCGCAGGATCAAAGATGCAGTACGTTAAGTCACAGATTTGACATAGGTGTCTGTCAAAAACACAGAGAAAGTTTTGGCACACAATGTGAGCGGGCGAGTGTTATGTTATTTGAATAGATAAAGAAGTGAATTAAAGATACACAGATAAGTGAGAGAACAACCAGAAGAGAAGGAGAGACAGGAAAGTGAGAGAGGGGACTGATGTTCAAGAAATGACATCGAATAATGGACCTCAAAGACATATATGAAAGCGCCTAATCTTTTAAGCTTGCATTTGAAGGTAATCTTCCATTAAAGAATACTAGCTATTTCTTTGTGGAGGAGAAATGCAAAGACAGCAGAACTGATGGGGACTATTGGTGTGACTTTGAATAGGGGGAAAGACTGAAATGGCAAAAGGTGCAATTTCTCAGGCGCCGGACTCTTTCATTCCAAAAGAACTACTAAAACAGTGGCTGCTGAGAAATATAATCCCCCACCCCCAACCTCCCAATGCCCAACGCACACACACAAGCACGCACGCACACACACAAACACTCACACTGAGCCCAAGTACACATGCAACAAAGAGGGAGAGATTAAAGCATTAATTCAGTGAGAGGGAATAGGATCCTGGCATAAATTTAGAGTGAATGTTTGGGGTTATCTTCTCTGCTGACTGCCGTTTCTCTGTACTCCATTGCACTCCACATGCAAATGTAAATCAGGGTCACACCCTGTATCCCGTAACATATCAGGCTGTAAACTCTTGTTTTTCTTTGATAAGCTCTGCATATGTGTGTGTGTGTGTGTGTGCATGCGCGTGTTTGCGTGTGCATTTGCAGCGACAACAGGTGCACTTGTGTGTGTGTGAATGTGGAAAAATACCAAACCGCCCATGTGCACAGCACTCTTTCTGTATGTGCGTATATTAGTGTGGGTGGGTGTGTCTGTGAATGTGGGTATTTACATCTCAAGACAGAGCATTTCAAGCCGTGACTAAAAAAACTGCACCAAACAGGGAGCCATGTTTGTTTGCTTGTCATTGCCAGGTGGGATGTACTTTACCAGGCGCACCAGTTCTCTCTCTGGCTTCACAGTGGATACCAGCTGGCGGGCACTGGGGCGCCACAACGTATCGTGCCAGTGTCACAAACGAAGGGGAAAAGTGTGCCTCATCATATAGAAAAGTAGTCTGGCAGCCTCCAGTCCTCATTAAAAATGCACTAACGCTGAACGCTCCCATTAATCTAAGCATGCTGTATTTAGCGGGGGTAGCCTTGTGTACAGTCTATAAAACACGGCAATTAAAGCAGGTACTTTTGGCTTCCTCAAGGCCCAGCCAAGCGTAATGGGCCAGAAATGTGAAAAATTCCTCCAGTAGCCAAAGCCCTATGTGAGAAGAGCTAGGATGTAGCCCATAGCACTGAGACAGATATGGAACTGGAAGATGACATGATTTAATCTGGCTCCTGTCTGATAATGGAAAAAAAATCTGTTAATGTTCTATCTAGTGTGTTGCAGATAATCATCTCTGAGGTATCAATCCTTATTTCAAGATATCAGTCACCCTCATATAGACAAGAGAATGAGGATAACATGGTAGAAACATATTTTTAACCTAACATAATACTAATATGTGGAGGCAAATGCCAGTGTGGTAATTGTGTGGTAAGTTATTCGACATGCATGATGCCAGCAATATAAGACATGTAGCTTATTTAGGTTATTTGTGTTGTATTATGTGGATAACTGTTTGTCAGTGTAGTACAAGGTGGAGGACATTCAATAACGGCATCTGTCATGACATCATTAAGACTGCTGCATGAACTTCTTATAGCAGGGGACTCAAGGATCAGCGCTAAGATGCAAACCATCGACGCATGCTTTCAACTGCAACCCGAGTAGGTTACAACGCGGAGAGATCACATGTGCAGACTCTTTAAGACTTTGATGTTTGCTCAAAGGGACAGGCAGAATAGGCCGCATTGGTCCCATCCCATAGCAACAACTTTTTTTCTTTTTTTTTTTGTTCCTCATGTCTAAAGCTGGGACAGACATATACAGGCATATATACTAAGGGCATCAATGACAAAACACGGGTCTGAGGTTTTAAAGTAAACTCATAAACTTTACCTGCCTAGCATTTAATAGTGACTTATATAGGTTTTTGGTTCAAACAAGCATTTGTAAGGATGATCATTCCTAAAACAGCAGTCAGAGTGGGTAGAGGTTAATGTTGTCTGAGTATTGTTGTAGCAAGTAACAGTGATCATATCAGAATTACTTATAAGCAATTATTTTCTCATGTGCATGCCAAGCCACAGGGGATAACAGCATTAGCCAAATAAATGGATAATGAGGCCATTCTCATAATGAATTGATACAACGTCCTTAAAGTAGCATTACAGTCCAAAGAGGAGAAAGAACAGATGTATCAGGAGGACAGATCCCCCAAACAAAGTGAAGTCACTCCAGAGACTTCAGTCAATGCTGGAGAGTCTCCCATATAAACAGGTGTGAGTTACTCTGTCACTGTGTGTTCCTGTGAGTCATTTTATGAGTAAGGCGGGCTTGGCTATGTAAAGCTGTCAACATTTCCATACCCTAATAATAATTACCCTCAATTTACCCTCTGCCCCACAAGCAGCTGAAGTAAACAGGCCAAGGATATAACCAACTCCAAGCTAAAATATGATTCCTCATCAGGAGGTTGGCCACATGGTATGGAAGATAAATCATTTTCTATATGTATGTGAACTACAGCACTGCCAAGTGCAAGATAAGAGGTCGACTCCGTCCACTGTTGTTTACAAGGTTCCTTTTTATGAATTTTACTTATAGCGGATCATGACCTTGAATAAGATTAGTAAGTCAATAACATGAATTCAGTTGCAGTTGCATTCACTGATAAGACCACACTGCAGAATTGTTTCATCATAAATATTTTCCCTAGATAATGAAACTAGGACAGGATTATGTTTAACGGTGAAACTGTAAAAACTAACTACTGTATAATGACTAATAGCGGTGAGGTTTTAATGGCTGCTCCTGCTGCTGCCATGCATTAATTCAAAAATGATTACTTAGTTCCCTTTCTTTCCTGAATAAAAATGTGTGAGCGCTAAGCATGATATTGCTGTGAGGTAACTGAAGTGGCCAATTATCACAGAGGTTACAGATTTTCAGAGATGAGAAATGCTGCTGATGTTCAGGCAGCCCCTGACTCATCAGCTGACATTTCAACTGCTTTCGTGGTTTAGGCACTGACAGACATGTCGTCTGCTTTCAGCTTTTAAACTGTTGGTTTACCTGCCAAACTGGCCACTGAACTGACCACATAGCTTAAACTGCAAACTAAACAAAACTACAGACACTTCAAACCCCGTCAGTGCTTCAACTGGAACTGACAATTCAACTGCTTCAGTGCATCGACTTTAGCTCCCATTCAAGATCTCTCACATTTTTGGACATTTAATTTTCAGACCTAATGTTTTTTTTTTAATCTAAGAGAGACATTTCAACCTTGACAACATCTGACATTTAAGTTTCTAGTGATAAACTAAATAATACATGACAAGAATACAGGAGGACCAAGCTGTACCACTGCATAACATAAACTGGCTAACACCTACTGTATTACTGTATAAGACAAGTGAGATTACACAAAGAGAAAACCTTAAATGCGCTTGCATCTTGGCCAACTGTGACATGGCCCAGCCAGGGTGCAAAATTTAGCACAAATGAGAAATCCCTGTATACAGTTCTGCTATGTTACAGGTTCTGAGTTTGGGAATTAAGGTCTGGAAACATTTGTTAAGGTATGAAAAAGACAATACATTTGTCTATGTGTTTTTCACTGTTATGTTCTCCAACATTACATCTCCTTGGAGACTGCCAAGCTCTAACCACAACTGTTCCTCCACCATTTTCACAACGAGTTGGCCCAGACTAGGGCAAGGCAATTTGGCTCTCAGGCCATCTATACAGTGCCTTGTCTGGGAATGGATTTAGTGATTCTGATCTTTTTTTGTGCCTATGTTCTTTGTCTCCATTGTGAAGACTCAGGGAAAGAGAGAGAGAGAGAGGGGGAAAAAAAAAACAAGTTTGACCGAAGCCCAGTCAATTATCTCCCAGGTGTTTGACTGAAGTGATTGTAAGCGATCGCTGCAGTTCCCACGAGCCCTGGACTGAGACGGGCTGGAATTAGCCAGGAACAAAACCCAATTCAGCAGAAGTGAAGAAACAGCAGTTTTGAATAAAACCAGGCAGAGAATGCAAAAGAAAAGGCTCCCTGCAGAAGATAAAGTCGAATCTTGGCTCCTTTTTTCCCTCTTCCTCCATTCCCCTGTTACACACAGCCTATCATATAGCGTAGTCTTTTAAACAAACTGTGGGGCTGGAATTGTGTCTGTGGTGCTTCCAATACCTTATTGTGTGGAGGTTAATTACTGGCAAGGCATGAGAAAATTACATTCTCAAAATAAAGTATTATGATTGGCCCCTTCGCTGGCTATTTTAAGTCCTGCATGGTCTTCATACAAGATAGCTGAGAGACCAGATTTTTTGACTTGTTCGATATCAAGTAACCTCGTTTCAAGTCCTCTATTAAAGCGACTATTCTGACTTGCAAATTACCTTTCTTTCCCAGGCCCCAAACACCATTTCCTCACGAAGATTAAGTTATAGCCTGTACTTGAGTGCACACAGTGTTGTAATAACACAGGACACTTTTCTATTGATAGCAGTGAATTTCCTTGTGTCTTTTCACATCTCTCCCTGAGAGAATTCAGTCATGCTGAAGGGAAGCATTTCTGTACAGGGAAGATATTGTGGAGATTGACATTTAGAAATGGAGGGGGTGGGGGGGGGGGTGATGGATTTCTCAAGCACAACCTGCGGTGGTCTAAGTTAACGCATGTAGGTCTAGCCTAAGTTAGTACTGCAGGAGACCAGGCGCATTCCTCAAGTCAATTCTTAACCACTAAAGAATGGTTAACAGGGCAAGGACTTCAACTCAGCCTCAGTGAAGAGTCTTAGCAGGAGCCTGCTTAGGTTTGCATGAATCTCATAACGGCCTCAGTTCCCAGGCAATGTGCATTTTCCTCCCTGCTGGAATCTTATTTACTTTCGCCTTCCACATGAGATGGCCACGTCAAGCATGGTTTGCGTTCGCTGCACTTTCGCTCGGCTGCTCATGCTGCATGCCAGCTCACACACATCATGGCTAATAAATATGAAGCCTGGGGAGACTGGTTTCGCCTGATGCGGCCAGGCTGGGGGGTATCTGCCGAGACTGGCAGCTTGAACTCAAAGCGCACGTCACGTGAAAGTCAGTGCTGCTTTGGACTCTGATAAGCATGTAATCGCAAACCGGGGTACAACTCCAGGGGGTGTGAGGCATCGGGTATGGTCAACATCACCCCAACAACCCCCAACACCCCACCAGCGGATAATAACATGGATGCACAGCCAAGGCGCATGCACCAACTCATAACCAGAAAATGTCATCTCTGTTCATTTTAACAATAAATGCGAAGATATTTGTGTCAAGGCTCTGTTTTGTTAGCATTACATGTTAGCTTTTCTTGACACATTTTCTTCATTCATAATAATCCATCTCACTCTTCTCAGTTCACTGAACAGAGAGAGTGTGTGGGTTCAACAACTAAATAATGTGGGTGAACCCACACACACACAAACATGAAGGCAGTCACTCCTATATAGTATGTCTCTGCTCTGTTTATTAAATTAACAGAGAAAGGATCAGTGTACCGTGAAACTCCTTATTGAGTCAGATCTCAAGGTGGTCTCACACCGAGCTGTGGAAAACCCTCTAAAACAGGGGGAATGAGGGTGATGAAAGGTCCATATGTCGAAGGCAGACACCTTCACAGGATGCTTGTGGTTTGGGAAGCTCTTGGCTAGGCCACACCTCAGCTTGTTGATGGGGTGTGATATCCTGCAAGAAACTTTTTTTTTTTCCTAATGACCCTCTCGCATGCAAAGTAGCTGCTATCATCAAGCTCTGTAGTGTCACCTCCTACCCTCAGTAGTGTCACCCCTTGCCCTCAATTTTCACACATTAGGTACTCTAATGCCATTGATGTGGATACATTTGGAATTAGCTGTTAATGTGTTTTGTCCACATTTCGCATTTACTAATAGTTTCCCAAAGTTTGCAGTCCTGAGCTGCCAAAACAGTAGAAAGGTGCTGATATCTGGTGATATGGGCCGCTTGAGCCGGCAGCTTCTTGCTCGATCACATGGCGATTGCACGTCAGCGTATTTGGAAAGATGTTTCCCCCATCCACACTACCATGCAAGACTGGCATTCCTAAATGTATTTGCTTTGAAGAGTATTTTTAAAAAGAATGTGTTTTTGGTGGTTCGATTTTAGCTATGTTGTCATGGACAGGCTGAGCAGTAAGCAGTGGGTTTCAGAAACAGCACAAACACTAAAAATTTCACAGCAGAAATAAGGTAATACATACAGTATATTGAGAGCTAATGTGGATATACAGTGATATACAGAGAGAATGATCCATCATGTGAATTATGTTACAACATGATATTATTGAAGTTAATGATAATCCATGAGACTCTTGTTTTTCATGCTTTCAGTAACACCCTTGGTAATGAGCAGCCTTTGCCACTGTGTTGAGCACGGCATCTGCCGGTGATTACTTTAGAACAGTGTTGCCAGTTCTTTGACATCAGTGAACTGACAGCAACTCCCACATCCCCGACAAACAAGCAGGGAAAGATCTGCTGAGACTTGTGAATCGACTACAAATGACAGAACAACAGACTTTCATTTGCTGCCTATGAGTGACCATGCTGACAGTAACATTGTATACCTACGCTACATAAATAGATCAGACATGGTTGTTCTTTAATGATGTCATAACTGTGCAGTTACAATGTTTCTGCAACTGCAGCAAATGCTCAGCTGGTAACGGCAGCAATGTACACTGCTTTCTGGTGGGAATGATTTTTTGTTAGTTCTTAGGATATACTAACTAAGTTATCAGTAAACAAAGATAAATAAGTTTATTGTTATAATTATCAGTGACAAATCATGGACATATAATGAGACACACCAGCCAGCGGATTACCTCAACTGGATTCCCAGATCGTATTACACATTCTTACCAGTGCCTGTAGAAACACACTCCCACTCCCTCAATCTTTGCTAGCAATCTCATGTTTTTGACCCTGCCATAAATGTGTATGTGTGTAAATTTTAATGGGAAAGAATTGAAAACATTATTAATAGAAAAAATGGTGTGTATTATTACTTTAATAGGCAGAGAGAATCAGATGACGCTTGAAGTTGGCAGAGAAATACCAAATTGAGTTATGGTGAAAATGAAATTTTGGCAGTGATTCTGTTTTATTTCTCTTTGCTGTGTCTATCCACTTATTTCATGGCACAACACCTTCACACAGGCGCTGCTAAAAACAGACAATGCTGACACCTCCTCTGCTGCAACAAATGGACAGACTGATCGAACCCAAATGAATTTGGAATTGCTGTTGGGATTTCTCTCTGAAAGTGTAGCCCAGCTACAAGGGGCGAGTGTGTACCACAGACAAAAAGAGATAAAAACAGAACCATTAAATAGAAACTGTCTATAGGTTAAAACACAGTGGAAGAAACAGAAGCTGGGACGTGTAAGGAAGGAAGATAGACTGACATTCGTCACTAGCTGAAGCTCAGGGCTTTCACAGCCATACCCAAAACCTGTTTGTAACATCTTATTTCCAGCATGTAGCCAGGGGCCACTTCCGTGTGTCTTAGAAGGCTGTGCTTTGCAGCCACACTAGCGTGAACCCCCTGATGGCTGGCAGAGCCCTCTGATCTGGCTCCTTACACTCTAGTCCACACTCTAGGGATCAGGGATAAAGGACCCTTTTCTCTTCTCAGCCCCATGTTTCCCTCCTCTCTTTCCTTCCCCCCTTCCCAGCATCTCTCTCCAACAACCTCTGTTTTAACAACTGCCTGCCTCCGTCACTTAGTCGTTTTTAACTCCTTCCTTTGCTGCTCCTCCTCTGGCACTTCCTCCCCCTCTTCCTCTCTTCCTCCCCCTTTTTCCTCTCTGCACACTAGCCGTTGAGTGGAGCCAAGGCTTTTGTGTGCAGAGTGGCTCTTTATTGAGTGTCACGCTGGCCGATAATCGCTGTTAGCGGTTATCGCCCCTCCACACCAGGCCCATTAATTAGGCTTAATAGTCGAAGAAGCAACTTTTAAGGATGCACTAGTACAGCAATAAGGCCACGGTTATGAGCTGCCACTTGTTTGCGTGTGACTTCTGAGTGTGTTTTTATTAATGCCTTTGTGCACGCTTGGTTATTATTTGTGTGTTTGTCGGCTCAGCTAATCAGGGGGAGCCAATTGTAACTGACATGTCTGTGGTTTATCTAGTCGATGATGTGGCGGGTGAACAATGGTGCCAGAAACAATGAACGGGGGAGCGGTGTCAACTGAGATTACAAACGTCTCAGGGAGCAGCGAGAGCCCTCGGGGATGTCAGATCACCATATTGTAGGGCTAATGAGATGGCGACACACTGTACACAAAGGTGTTGTAAAATCCTTTCTCTGTGATGGCTCAGCCTGCTCGCTGTGACATTTCAGCAGGGGTCATATTGAGGTGACACAGAAGGACAAGGTCTTCTGAGCTAACCTGCCTCCTAAAGAATTTAAGCCAGGATTGTCTTTTGAAGCAAATGCTACAGACGGATTTTTGAATGTTACTCAGATAGGAAAATAACATTGTCAAGTTTAGTGACACAATATGTCTGTTTTGTTGCTATTTCTAGTCAGTATAATCTAGGCGTAAACATGTCAGTTTCTCAACACGCACAAGTAATGTGTTCTTTTAAATTCCCATGCCCATTAAAAGCCACGGGCTCATTTTCTATGAGAAGCCCCAGTGAAATAAACTCCAAATATTTGTGCATGGCATCAAAAGGGGCTTACATCGCAGACAGCACGTCCTCAAACAAATATTGGCGAAAATGTTGGGGAGGGATTTTGTTAATTGATGCTGTCCTCTTCCCCTTTTAATCACATAAGCCCTGGATGAATCTTAGTTTAATTCGCTGATAAAATGCCTCTTTTTCCAGCCTTCCTCCAGTTCGTGCTGAAAGCTGAAGGGATCAGGTCTAATCCAAACCCCCCCCCCCCACACACACACCCACCGTCCCGGTCCCTCCCTGAACGGCCCATGGCTGGTCAAGTCGGGGCTGCTTGGGAGAACGGGGGGTGGGGGGTGGGGTGCGGGAAAACTGGCTGGCAGAGGTGGGGGACTGTTTGTCGGACCTGGTTATTCCGCTCCGTGGATCCCATCAGGCGAGTCCTGACATGTCTCGTCCGAGGCCACGTCCCACCTGAACGCCGTGCAGGGGGGTTGGACTCGGCGAAGGGGAAGAGTGTATATAACTGTCTCATCTGGTCACATTCAGTTTGCATCCCTGGAGCAGCTTGTTATATGAAGTCTGACTGTGCCAAAGCCTTCCTTTTGAAGTGGTCAGCCTACCTCTGCAATATTTTATCAAATATTCTTTGTTTGCTTCGACTGTTAAATTAAAATGGTTCAAACTAAGATAAGCTTATCACCCAAAGGCTTACAGCTGCAGCTCAATTTCCCGTACTCCTCCAATTTCCATATTTTCTCATCTTCATTCAACATTTTTTTTGTTCTCTGACTCTCCATTTAATAAACTGTGTACCTTCTCCATTTAGAAACATTCAACCCATTTATAGCCTAGAATATGAATATGTCAACTTAAGCAGAACCATTATGGCAGCCAACAGCTCTCATTTTGGACCTTTCCTGGGAGTCCTCCAAGCTCCAATGAATTCAAGCGGGGAAGCCACATGCATTAACTGTTCCATGATTAACTAGTCCATGATTAGCCTGGAGAGCAGTAGGTGGTGGAAATGTCCATTGCTGCAAACCTTCCTCCCCCAACCCACAAGCCATGAGAGCACTTTGAACACCCCTGACCCCGCTGACAGTGGTGACACAAGACCCCCCCCCCCCCCGGGAAAAAAAGGAAATCTACCCTTGATGAAAAGCTTCATGTGCTTGGCATCTTGAATTGCTGAGTGCCAGTTGATGAGCTTTGACTGTGTGTATGTAAGATAGATACTGGGAGAGGCAGTATGTGATGACGTGATGAATGAAAAGACAGAGGGAGTGGGTGAGGCAGCATCCCATTTAAGCAAGAAAGGGATCAAAGGTAAGTCTCTGGTGTGACGACTCATGCATGGGAGTGTGACAGCAATTAAGCTGATTTGCATTGTTTTACATCACCCCTGACAAACACATGTGTACCAGCAGGCATACCCGACAGTGTACATGTATCTATCTTTATCAGACATTTGCTTGCATGTGTGTTCTTGTGTGTCAGCACATGTGCACATATTTATGTCTTTCTTTGTGCTTGTCTCGCTCTGACATCCGGACCATAGCATGAGTGCAGCTGATTACAACCGGTGCTAAACCTCGATCCCGCCATAGCAACCAACACAAGGCCGGTTGTCCCCCATGTTTCACATTCTCTGACCCCCCCTAGTTTGACCTTTGTGCTTTAAGTACAGCTGTCTGCCTCATAAACTATATCCGGAGTGATCTTTCCTTAAGATTACAGGGAACCTTTTTTTTTATTTACTTCTAAATAGATGTAATGAACACCAATGTTCAGTCTGCAAAATGGTGCATACAGTGACCAATAATATGTGTTTAATTCACAGCTTCTAAATAGCATCACAAGGCTTTTGAATAATTTGTTTTAATCTTTACAGTGTAGAATTGTTTTTATTCTCTTATTCTCTCAAATACAGTCACTCGATCAAAACTTTTGATCTTAAAAGGGGTGATGTGATAGCTTTAGCTGTAGAGAACGATACCAGAGAGTCATTTCCCCACAAGAAACACAAAGAAACAATGGACCTCAAAAGCCACTTGAGACTACTATATCTACACTAAGGCAGTTAAATCTGAAAAAACATCTTTTTTAATCTAATCCTCTCAGGCGACTCATATTAGGTATCACTGAGGCTGATTGCATAATGCAAGTGCTGTTTTTAAGCTGTACGTCTATTTTGTCAGCTGACTTTGTGTTCATAAAATATTGATTTGACAACTCATGCAGGAGTGCTATTCGCCTGGTTGGCAGGTTGCAGTTACGGGCTGCAAACAAATGACTGTTTTATGCTCATACCGTTCTCTGACAACAGAAACAAGGCATTTGTGGGTGTGATGACATTAAAGGAATAGTTAAACATTTTAGGAAATAGGGTTATTTGTTGTCTTGCTGACATCTAGATGATGTGATTAATACCTCTCTCATGTTCATACAGTAGATATGAAAGCACAACCAGCAGCAGTGTTAGCTTAGCACAAAGAGTGGAAACAAAAGGAAATAGCTAGCCTGGCTCTGCCCAGTGGGAGCAAAATTCAGATGTTCAGATTAAGCTTGCTTACTGTGTGGACACAGTGTGAGATATAGTTCACAAAATGCAGCTGTGAGTTTGTGTTAATGCTGGGATGTATAGAAAGTAGTGGCGGGTACCTGTATGGCAGGTCAATACTACAAATTGGCCACAGCAGCATGTTTCCCTGTAGGCACACATGCTGTGCACATCATTTAGCATCACGCACCAGTGTCAGGAGGCGGGTTAGCATTCTGTGACTTTGGTACTGCTATCGCAAAGTCCATATTCGTTTGCCCACATGACTCCACACACAAACGGAGGCAGACATGTGAGAGTGTGTGTGTTCCATATTTAAAGGATATGTCTGAGTTTGTGTGTGTGCATGAATGTGTTAGAATAGAAAGGGTTCAAGTTGACAAACTGCAGACGCCAACACTAACAGAGTGGGAAAGCAAGAGAGAGAGTGGGGGTGGGGGGGTGGGGCTGAGTAGAAAGGGTGGGGGGGAGGAAGAGATGGGGTGAAGTGGAGGGGAGGGGTCTAAATCTGTGAGAAAACGTCTAATCCCTGGATTGCTGAAGCTTCGGAAATCCTGGAAATAGATTAGGAGCTTCGCTGGCCCAGCCGCCTTTAATAAGAAGGCCCCGTTTGGCTCCAAAGTCATGGCACAGCACTTGCATAATGTGCAGAGCCGCCACTTCTTGTAATTATCGTTTCCCCTATTTGGAAAATGATTCAATAAACACTGATCCATGGTGTCCTGCGCATACTGACAAGCTGCAGATGGAACACGAAGAAGGCTTGGTACATGTGCGACACCCGCTCCAGTCCGGCCACTAATCCAAATACAGGCGGAGGATGAGGGGTGCGCTAATCGAATGAGGACTGACCGTATCGACGGGAGAATCTTTGTGCAGTTTCTCTCGAGCTGGGCGGCCACTGAGCCAAGGAGGCTCCCAATACATTTAGAAAGGTCCGCCATCAGATAAGGAAAGTTGCAACGCTACTCCCGACTTTATCTGCTTTCACACATCAGCAAACTTTGGTCCTTTTTTTCTTTCCCCTTTTGGCATTCTCTGCCACCAACGTTGTCTCTGATATCTTTTTTGGAATGAGCGAGCTCTGAGGGCTGGGGAGGGAGGTTGGAGAGGGTCGTGGGGCGGGGGGGTAAGTCATCTTCATCTATTTGCCCACAATGGGATTGCATTTTCCCTCGCCACCGGCTCTGGTGTATGAAACCATTTATTTCTCCTCAGCAGGGAGGTCGACAGTTGCAGTGGCAAAGTGTTGAAATAAGGATTTGATCTGGGCTTGCAAAACATGAGAAGCAAATTCCCTGATTATGAAAGGTGAAGTGTGAACACACAAAAAAAGACATATCATAATTTCTGAAACTGTACCGGCTATTGCATGTTTCAGTGGACAGATTGTGTCAACACAACTATGACAGCCAATAAACTTGTTATTTAGTATGCAGTCTTAATAAGTGCATTTGAAATAGAACATGACCTAAGCACTTGTTGAACTACAAATGTCATTCTCAAAAAGGGTAGCAGGCCCACAAATAACTTCACCTTGCTACATTCTTTGACATGAGTTCATGAGGTGAATTGTTTTCTGACTGATGTCCAGAAGGTCAGAAATAAAAATAAATTTAAAAAACCTTGGAAAAAGATGTGATCACAGCTGATATTAACTGTTTACACCAATATTACCGACAGTTACCAACCATCAGGAATGTATTTCTTAATACTGAGGGATTTTTGTGTGTAACAGAAAGTGTCAGCCACTGCAGAGAAAAAGTTTAGAATTTTAAACTGACCCTATTACGACACTGGGTTCTCAATGCTTGTCACCCAAAAGCTCACTTTCACAAGCAATTCATTCTCATCTATTGACACATCTGAGGCTCCAGTGGACAAGACTCCATTGCTATAATGGACATGTCAAAATGACAAATATTAGTTCTCCTTTCCCTCAATCAATTAAGAAAACTAGTCAATGAGGGACTATCGATGACAGGATCCATGATCCAGGGTCCTTTAAAGAAATAAGAGGTTTCACTCCAGTATAAATAACTACCTCCCTTCTGTTTTGCTCTTCTGGCTTTGTGCTGTCTCTTTCTTTTTGCCAAAATGAGGGTAATGTGCTATGAAAGGTATCCCAGATTTCACACCTTCTGGGGCCCTGAGAGATGGAGCGACCAGCTGTCCATATCACAGCACCCGTGTTCCTGGCTACCCCCGGCCAGAGAGAGCCACAGGCAGCCAGAGAGGGGGATGTGGAGTGAGAGAGAGGAAGAGAGAAAGAGGAGAGAGGGAGAGAGCCAAGGAAAAAAGAATGAAGAAGCCAACCAACTGGATTTTGCCTGGTGCAACAAAACGTCTTTGAAAGTATGTGGGTGTTGATATGTCTATGTATGTGTGTGTGTATGTGAATGTGTGTGAACACATCTGTGTGGAGATTTACAGCCAAGTCACCTCATTGAGTCATGAAAAGTCAAACTCTCTTGCTGCTCTTTCCCTCACGCACACACACTTACACACCTGAGAGGTCGAGATGAGCCAGGATTGCAAAACGCTAGAAAAAACAGTGACCTAAGCATCCTGGAAATAGCGTTAAATCTGGCAATATCATGGATCACAACAATTCAGGCCCAGCTTGCAACCATTCTGTGACATTGCCCTCGCTCCAACTGTCCAAAGTAAGATATCCTTTCACTTTCTCTGTGAAACTGCCCATAAAGTTCTCCCCCACCCACACCCAAACACCAATCTTAAATGCGGGTGCCATAACAGTAGTGTGGTGTACTGCTCTAGGGCGCAATTTTCCATAGACTTGCTCTATATTGCCATCTGAGAGAGCTGGATCAAAATGGTATGGTTTCAGCTGGGAAGCTGGAATATTATTGTAGAAATAATCATAGCAGGGGTTTGGTTTCAGCCAGCTATTGTATTCATGTCACAGTGTCGCCACATTTATGCCTTTAAATCACACACATCTGCAGAACCCTTCCATGTGTATGCTTTCCCATATCTAAAATGCCAATGACAAGATTGGAAAGACAATGAGCTGATTAGCATGTGATTAATAAAAAAAAGGTCGCTAACCAAGGTATTATTTAAAATGAGATACAGTGCTGCATGCAGGAGTATGCATATCCTTCAGGATTATTGGGGAATTTTAGTGTGTACCTCACACAATTTTACTTGAACTTAACTTGAAAAAAAGTAGAAATGTACTCAAAAATATTGTCTCAAACAGTGAGTTTGAAAAGGAAAACACATTTTTTGTCCATCATTTAATGTGACTTGTAAGGCTTGAAGAATCTTTCGAAATACACTTATTTACCCTCTTTCTGAGAGCTAATTTCTATATGCTAAACCACCAGTAGCTGTTAGCTTAGCTTAGCACAAAGACTTTCAACAGAAAAATCTAAAACATTTTTTAGGTTTTTGTACAAATAAGATAAAACAAGGTCATTGTTGGTGGACTTTGGTGCCTATGAACAGACCCAGGCAGGCTGTTTACCCGTTTTCAGTGTCTGTGCTAAGCTAAGCTAATCGGCTGCTGGGTGTAGCTTCATATTCACTGTCCAGATATGAGAGATATGATTTTTTTCTTCCAAATTGTCAAACTCTTCCTTTAAGCCTTAAATAAACTTCTTTTTTTCATGCTGCATTGTACCACGCTAAACACTGTTGACCAAATCAATCGTTCTTGACAAGATAACAGAATTCTGGTAGACAATCAGATGCATCACCAAGTACATCTTATCCGTGTACCACATGGATGGTACACAAACCAATCTGTGTCCATCTAGCTAACCCAGAACATTCATATCACATTGTTATTGTTATTAAAGCTATTTTGGTCACCCTAGGCTACCGTAAAATACAGTATGGACACATATTGGCAGCTACAACTGTATATACCCTGACATACAACACACATTAAAGGCTCACTTGAGGAAATATTTGTGGATTTATTTCTTCTGACTTAATAATGGCTAAGCCTCGGTGGCAGGTGTATCTCTGATGCATGTGCTGAACACTTCAACCTCCTTTTGAGCATAAATAATCATACATTATTTTTCAAAGCACTGGCCTCAGAGAAGGTTAGTTGTTTAAATGGGCGCTGAGGTCACTGGAGATAGTAGCCCTAAAAGTTTTCACCTGGAGGGAGCAGGGCCATTTATTGATTGAGAAGTGCTCATTGGACTATATCAGTGAATGATTGACTGCATGCTAATCCCGCCCATGAGTGTGGTTCAGTAGCTTCATTTTACCCCTCACTGCTTTCTGGTGGTGATCATTTATGCTTCATTTCTGACAACACATTTTCTATGTGAGAAAATGAGAAAAAGAGGGAGAAAAACCTATTGGCTGCACTTTAAATCATGAGGATTAAGTGTGTAAGTGAGTGAGAGAGTAAGAGAGAGAGAAAGCGAAAGAGAGAGAGAGAGTACAATACTATTCCAATCATAAGTGCCAGAAATACTGAGCAAATAAGCCACAGCAATTTATTCCAAAACAACACAAATCTTGTTCTTTTTGTTCAAATGAACGTTGTGGTTTTCAGGCTCGTGAAAAAGAAGACTATAGAGCAAACAGAGTTAGAAGATGAGGACGTAATGCCAACATCCCTAATTATATGCTATTCATGTTCTCTCTCATCACTTTGCAAGAAAACGAGAGCTGATGTAGCCGTTTTGCGGACGGCTAATTGTGTGAGCAACAGCGTGCACTGCCAAAGCATGAGGAACTCTCAGAGGCTATTGCTGTGTATTGAAAAATAAAATAAAAACTCAGCACAAGGGTTGAGAGGCCTGAGTTCCATTTAGCATTAGTGCTTCTGTGGCTCTTTAGCAGTTGCTCTGTGGCCACTTCAGTCGCTATATGCCTATGGTGCCTGTTTTTTCAATCACCTGCGGTGCTTCCTTTTAAAGGCCAGCAGTGTCAGTGGCCTGCCTTTCATATTTGCACTGATTGTGGTGGCTATTTTGATTCCCTGGTTGCTTAGGCCAGACAACCTGCTGCTCATTCCAGTCACACACTTACCCATAGCCTGATAGAGGAGGAAGCCATTTTGGAGGAGTGGTCAGTCTCAGTGGAATGAAAGTGTCTGGTGACTCAGTAAAAAACTTCAATAACAGTAAAAAGCCAATTTCTGTAATATTTCTTTTCTTTTCTTGCCCTTGTCCGTTTCTCTCTGTCCTTGTTGTTGTCTAAGAATATGTCCCATCAAAGTTCTTAGCCCGGGGTGAAGTTGGTCGTGCACACACAGCGCGAAGCGCATCTCTGAAGTCGATGTGATCCTAAGGCTCTCTCACTACCCCTGCAGTGTGATGGGGCACCGGGTCCTGGATCCCAACCCAAGACTGCCAGAGTCTTTAAGTGGCTTTGAGATGGGAGAAGTGATAGAGGCTAAGCCCTTAATAGCCATTTCTCTGTAATCTTTCCTATGAAAGGCTAAACTATGGGGGTATTGATTTGTTTGAAGAAGGGGGAAAAAATGGAGGAGCGGGTGAGAAAAGTACTCCATCGGGACGGGGCATCTTGAAATGTGACAAAGCTGTTCAGCGGCCGAGGAGATAAGCTCAGATTGAGCCCATTTTATCCGATAAACGCTGCACAGTTTGCTCTGAGAGAGCAAAACAAAGACAAACTCATCAAATCCAAGTTGACAAGACTCACAAACAGTGGCGCTCTTTCTGTCTCCTCTCTCTTTCTGTCTCAACCCAGTCTGCACTCTAACATGGTGGTGGTCACATCAAAGGCTTTTTTTTTCTTTGTTGCTTCGACTGCGTTGGCTTAAACCTCTAGTCAGGCGCTCCCGTTAACAGCGCATCCATTGTCACTAAAACTGCACACAAGCCCTGCGAGGAGGCCGGGAAGGGAATGTGCCACTGCTGTGTGTGTGGTGGGACTGCTTAAATATCATAGGTCTGTTTGTACTGGTGTTATTTAGATGACTGCTTTTCAAATGACGCCAAGCAATGCTTCATGCTATATCTCACTGCACACGCCAGCACACATCTCCTGATAGATATAGCCCTAAAGGATATGGTAATTGAGCTATTATTAGATATGGCAGCGATAGAATTGTTCTCTTTGTAGTCCCAAAGAATACATATTCGTCTGTTTGATGTATTAAGGGAATGTACAGTATACCCTCCTGCTTGGGCATGGAGAATGATTTAAGAACCTACACAGTGTAATCCTATTACATATGGTTTATATGCTTCAACTTTTAAGGGCAGAATTTCACATCAGCATCACACTGATAATTCTATGGCACCAAAAAGAAGCGAGAATCTGTCGCCAGAATCTTGGACTGTTTTCTGAGCGCAGGGGAGACATCTCCTCGCAATGTTAGTTCATCTGTCGCCCGGGGGAGGGCAGGTGGTCTCAGCCTTATTTCTGGGCTTCGGCTTGATGTTTACCTCACCTGGCCCTCCTCTCTCCCTCCCTCTCTTTGTGCTTCCTGAAAAAATACCTGAGCTCTGATCGTTTTCTGGCCAAAACACACACACACTTAAATCGCACCTCTGCCATAATTAAGACAGCCAGTCTTTGCACCGGCCCTGCTGTTTTCCAGGGACCTGACAAAGAGGTTTGTTTATGTGTGTCTCACAAAAAATAGACTAAACCTTGTTTGGGCAGGTTTCACTTGCAGAGAAAAACATGGTAAATTTGTTTTATTCCTTTATCATGAGCAGGAAGACAAGCAAAGCAAGGCTGTGTCTTTAACCAGAAGGTAACAATTTTGAGCTCCATAAAAAAGCCAACTCTCTCTATATTTTTTGCTCAGACAGTGGCATATGTACTTCTGTCTTGCTGTTCCTCCTCTGTCTTTCTTTCCAGCAGTCATTAACCCTTGTGCTGAGTTTATCTTACACACACACAAGGTTCTTGACCCCTTGGCCTCCAGAGGTTACTCATTACCGCACGTGTGTATATGTGTGTGCGCGCGTGTGTGTGGGACTGTGTCAGAAAAAAGGATCTTCTCTCCAGCAGCCAGCAGACTAAGACTAGTTGAGTTAATAGGCTCCATTGAGTGGACTGAGAGGGGAATTAGCAATTAGACATTTATCATTTACAGTGCATTCACCCGTAGCGTGCAACCATGCAATGTTGAAATTATATTAAAAAGGGGAATTAATGAAAGATTTAAAAAATAAAATACACATAAGTGAAGCTTATTTGGAGGAGTTTGTAGCAGTTTGAGGAGCCGCAGGACATAAAAGACCTTAAATATTCATAAAGCCAGAATGGGTGTTCCTGTTTAGTTTGAATAATCCCAAGACATTTCTCCACAGTCCAATCAAACTGAAAAGAAAACGGGCAAAGGGTGAAAAAAAGGCCCCAAGCAGAACATGCACTAGAGGTTTGGGAGTTGTTTCCCCTCATTTATGCATAGTCATGTGTGCGAGCTAGTAGGTGGTCAGGGGTTGAGCGTCCCTGTGGTAAAAGTCCACAGTGGCCTTAGTCTGTCTGAGTTATTGGCTAACTGTTAGGCTGTTTGGCTCTGAGAACTAACCTCCCACAGACGTCACTGGTACCAGGCTTATGCAAACATTATAGTGGAGCGATGAACACACATACGTACAGTGCACTCATACAGGGGAGGTGGAGTAATACCAGCCAATTACACAATCACACACCACTAGACGTGAGAGGGAAGAAAATCATTCACACTCGCTCCTCCCCGCCTACTCTCTCACTTATCTCTCCTCTCACTCTCTCACTACAAACACACACACACACACACACTGAAACAT
This sequence comes from Lates calcarifer, assembly GCF_001640805.2. NCBI lineage: Eukaryota > Metazoa > Chordata > Actinopteri > Centropomidae > Lates > Lates calcarifer. Next base: position 19,664,330 of record NC_066847.1, on the reverse strand, counting down.
CAGAAATTTCATCTTGCACAAACCTTGACACAGTCATATACAACCACACACACACACACACATACTGTGAGGAGGACAGAAAAATCAATACTGATCATAGGGCCAGCTGTTTTGGGCCTATCACTCCATTGTGATGCCGAATGTGAGGTGATTCATGACAGGCTGCGCTGCACTCCCACGCCTCACAGAACGACTGATGGATTCCTCTCTTTCTTCTTCCCATTCCTCCCTCAAACCCCCACCCCCCACCGCCTTCCCTTCTCTCTCTCTCACTCCCCCCTCTCTTCCTCTAGCAGGGTCCGAGGTGATGAGAGTGACACTGCACAGAAGGGGTCTTTATGCAAATGAGATCAGTGATACAGCCACCCCCCCACACTCTCCTCCCCTCTCCACCCCCCACCCTCCACCCCACCCCTCCACTCATTTGCAAATCCATGCGTTATGGATAGAAGGGACCAATTGCAAAACCTGACTGGAGCTGGTGGCCTGGAAAGAGGTGCTTAATGCAGACTAAGTGATGATGCTGCAAGAGAGAATGGATGATCCCCACCCCCCCTCACCCCCTCTTTTTTTCCAGCTTGGTAAAAAGTTTACATCAAAACCAAGCTATAAGCCGTGAGAAGAAGTCTTAAAATAAATTTCATGCGTGGCCTCTTGTGGCTTACAGCTTCTATAAAATAGAAGCAACAAAGGTAATGTGATGTAATATAAAAAGAACATAATCTTTTATTTTTGATCTGTAATATTTGTATGAAAATGAACTATTATTGTCCCACAGAGCAATATAGTTATAGTACTGGCATAAGAGATGATTTCTGGTTAGTGCATTAATATTTAAATCAACTCTTATGCGGTCAAAGGTGTGCGTTTATTGGACATTTTACAACAGCTTCAAACGTGACTAGCCAATCAGATTAGACTGATAGGAACTTGCACAGATTCCTCCCTCTCCAGGATGAAACCTGAGCTCTTTGCCCAGTTGTGTTTTGTTATTGTGTATTAGAATGTCAATGTGCCCATGTCTTGTTACCCATACAAAGCAGCAGCTCTGTAACATAAATACAGGCCTTGAGGTACGCTCATGAAAATGTCATGATATGGAGAAAATACCACATATGAAAGAAAAAGAAGAAAGCAGCGGTACTGTCTGTCATAACACCAGCATGGGAGACGCACACATGCAGACACACACTCAAACTAAATCACCTGGAAATGGCCCATAGTTTTCTTAGCACTGCAGTGTGACACACAAACAGTGACAGAAATGGAGGCTGTTTTTTTCATGCTTGTGGCATGCGCACGCACGCACACACACACACACACACACACACACACACACACACACACACACACACACAAACACACAAGCACGCACTACTTTTGACATTTGGGGATTGTTTGTTTTGGTCGACTTCAGGCGGCAATCCCACCTGTGGCGATGACTCTGTTTTGGGTCCTGACTTGTCACACTGCGTGAGAGGCGTCAGGAGAAATGCCCGAGGCGAAAACTGGCCCTGTTTAGCCCCGCAGTATGCCCGTTTGTAATTGGCCAAAACACCAGGCGGCCTGTGGCCATTTGTCAGTTTGAATAATTGATACAGGGAATGGTCACACTAGCAAACACGCTGACACTTTAGCTCATATTCATATGCAGGCATTCCTCTCTCTCTTTTTTTTTTTTCAAAGCTCTGCGCACGTAATTTTCATGTGCAATTCCATGTGATGTTATGAATTATGTATTCCGTTTCATTCAGATTAACATCTAAAAACACAGACCCATGTACCATTAGTCCAACTAATCAATTATAAGACGTATAGAAATGAGTGAAGATACAAGCAAATGGAGATTAAATTGAAGAGATAGCCAGTCAAATTAACTGCTGCTTGTTAGGGAGGAGAAGATGAGATTCTTGTCTGCCGTTTTCTTGTTAATACAGGCTTCATTAATGACACGCTCACTTTTCATATTGTCACTCTTTGAAAATCATGAGCCATTTAAAAAAAAAAAGAGGAAAAAAAAAAACAACCTCCCTATTTAGCAAAGGCTGATCAGCCAGTCAAAACTGTCAAAATCTTGAAATCAGTCAAAACCTCTTTTTTTCTCCCACAGCCCTTCATTCGTTGACATGCCCTTTTCATGCTGCACAGTCAAGAGAAGGGATAGTTTTGATGAGTGCCTTTTGTTTCATTCACTTTTTCTCCATTTCTTTTTTCTCATGTCCTAATTAACTCCCTTTTGTCTCACCATGTTTTCCAAATGAGTGCTGTGATTCTCTATCTCGGTGTTATTTTTGTCGCTAATAAATGAAGGTTGAGCATGCATTGCCTTGTAATTAGTTGGAGGAACAATGCAAGACTGCAGCATTTTTGGCCTTGGTTTGTTTTGGTGTGATTCAGCGAGTGGGAGAGACAGAAACAGAAAGAGAGAGAGAGAGAGAGAGAGAGAGAGAGAGAGAGAGAGAGAAGGATACAAGGGAACAGAGAGGAAGCACAGCCAGAACCCCACGACTCCCTGTTGAGAGAACATAAGCTGCGTTGCAGGACTGCAGAATAGGCTGCCTGGCTTCTAAAGCCAGATTAGCAATGGCAAACCATTGTGCTGCGTGCCATGGCATCAGCATGAGATCAGTGTGCATGTATACAGCCTAATGAATCTGTCACTAAGTTTGAGGTGGTTCGGAATGTTCTGGAAATGTAATCATGAGCGTCTGTGTTAAAGGTCATATGCCTCTTTACATTGGCATTACTTCATACAATAGTGTTACCATTTTTTTTGTTGTGCAATATGTGATCACAACATACAGCTGACCTTCTGTTTATCTTAAAGCTAAACTGGCCAGATTGGACAGAATATATGCTCGTATGCTACATGCTCTAAGACTGTGGGTCAAATGTTTGAGTCAAGTTTTCAAACTGCTGGTAATGCTTCTTAATTTTATTTTTTTTTTATGTTTTGCACTTAAACAGAGGGTTTATAACAGATTTCTCCACAAGTTAAACTAAAACTGGTTATAGAACTAATTCATTCCTCAATCGGTGAAGAAGGTGGGCTCTCAAGAATCCCAAGGGAACGGGATGTGTTCTAAAGTCAAAAGGTACCAGCATGTCTATATCTCATTAATTTTAGTTACAATTTAGTTACATGTTAGTGTGTTTGTTTAATCAGAACAAACATTATGAAAATGCCAATTTGTGGTTTTATAGCAGGTTGTGCTAGACTTTTACTTATTTATTTATTAAAACCATCATTTATCATTTTTGTTAAACAAACAAGATATAACATGCTAATTACTGAACTTTATAGGTGCTGGTAATTGGAGTTTGGACCAAACCAGACTAGCGGTTTCCCCATGTCTTTATGCTAAGCTGAGCTGACCAACTGCTGGCTAGGGTAAGCTTCATATTTACATACAGACATAAGAGTGGTCTCAGGCTACTCACCTTGCTCTTGATAAGAAAGCAAATAAACACATTTTTCAAAATGTCTATTCCTTCAAATGATTACTTGATAACTTCTCAAAATTGTTGTTTATACATTTTTCACTATCAACTAGTTTTCTCAGCACTAAATACGCATTTAAGTGTAGGGATGTGGAAAAAAAGTACATCTGATCAAAGTGGGTGTGTGCGTGCGTGTGTCTTTGTGTACGCACCACATGTACCTGGACACACACAGCTTAGCTTCAGCAGGTGTAGCTCTTTCCTGTCATTTTTTTTGTGTGTCTGTGTGTCTCCGTGTGTTTGTGCGATGCATGTGCATATCAGCATCCAAGCCACATTTGCAATTCACAGCAGCCTCCCTCGCGCATTGTCCCAATCTCTGCCTACTTACACTGCTCTTTTTTTTTTGTTTTCCTCTGTGCATTGTTTTGGCCTGCAGCTATTGTATCTGTTTAGATTGACTGGTGGTTTGGCTTTACCTCTTGGCTTCAGGATGGGGAATGGGCTTGCAGAGAAGGGGGTAGATAACAGAGACAGACAGGGTCTTGATCACCCACACTACCCCCCACTGAAATATTACTCCACAATGTACGCCCCCCCCCCTTCCAAAACAAATAGGACATGTTCATTTCCTTTCTTCTTTATCTCCTCTGTCTCACGCAATCTCCTGTCTCTCGTTTGCAAGTATTCCCTGCCACTCAGCCCTCGCTTTTCTCCTCTTTTTTTTTATCTCCTTCCATACTCCTTGATTCTCTCTCTCTCTGTCTCTCCTCATTTCTCCCCTCTCAGGTTTAGCAGAGAGGAGGAGTGCCAGTGATTAGGAGGCGTTAGAAAGAATGGACGTGCTGTTCCCATAAACCGCTCTGTGCTGTCAACACCAGCTTTGGTGGAATGGAATCAGATAAAAAAAAGAGAGAAAAAAAAAATCAGTGTATGTGTGTGTGTGTGTGCAATAAGGAGGGGTCAATTAGGAGTATAGCCCGCCAGCACCAGTGAGACACATGACTCTCTTGCCTACTACTGTAAAGTCAGTTTGCCCTTCAGCTGAACTTTGGCTCACTTGAGCTCAGCCCAGACGGAGAGGAGAGGTGGGGAAAGAGGGAGAAAGAAAAAGGCAGCGAAAGGACTGACTCACAGTGGTGGAATTAATACCCCCAACCCCCACCCCGCCCCCTCTCCTTGTGCACTCACACACACGCACACAAATATTTGGCAACATACGGAGCGAGTGATGTGACACTTTGGCAAGGGACAGGGATGGGGCGGGGGGTCCAGAGAGCAGGCTGGCAGGGTCTACCAGGGCAAAGGGAAGCAGAAGTTCCACTGGCATTATCAGCTGCCTGCTGTGATTCTCCTCTTTCTCTCTCAGTATATAAACGTGTATTCTTCTGAGCAGATTAACAATTATGGTAACACCGGAGAACATGCACATTGGGATTTAGACTCTGAATATTAACAAACTTGGGTCTAACCTGATTCTTAAGTTGGAGACAGTGAAAAAGTGAAATGCGAGGAGTGAAATCTTACTGGGATAACAAGATGCCAAATGGATTAGATGTTGCCTCAATGTCTCAAACCATTCATCTGCATCAACAGATAAGAGTCCGCCCACTTGCCATGGAACTGTACATGTTCAAATTTCCATTTTTTTCCGAGCACTTTAAGGACCTCTCATCCATGCTGAGATTCAAAGTGCATTCATTTAATGAGGATGGATAATAAGCCTATATTCTGCTTAGAGTGTAAATGTTGATAGAGCGCTCATATTTTTCCCACTGTTGAAACATTTCTTCCAAAAGAGGCATTTTCAGCACATGTAATGACAAGCAGAACATCTGCTCTACAAAATTAACAAAACATTCTTAAGGGAAATGTGTTTATTTAAGTTATATACATAACTCTCCAATAAAATGTGAGAGGGGAGAAGAAAGAAGAATTCAATTATTATGTGCGTGAGTTTATATTTTTGTACATCTGTGTTTCTCGCTTACACACCGTACCTTTAAACATTTGCACTTCCCATCTGCACTTGTTCCTGGTGTTTAGTGTGTTATTGTGAGTGCTTCCTCTTTAAATGTCCTGCAGGTCTTACATGTCTGCCTGCTAAATGGCCCAAATGGCTCTGTATTCCCTCATAGCCAAATTAGCGGGACATAGGAGACAAAATGTTACCTGTTTGCTACATTCTCATTTGCAGTGGCCACGCATCATCTGCTTAGAGAAATCTGGGTGAACCATCAGAATATCAAAGAGGCTGACATTTCCTTGGAATGTAGTTGTGTGTGAGCCTGTGTCTCTCTAGTTTCCATTCTTGCTTTCTTCCTCTCCCTCTTTCCTGTAACACAACAACAAATACAGCACCTATTTACGATGCCTGTGTTCGCAGCCGTTAGATTCCCAGTGACAGGGAGAGATGGAGGGAGCAGGACGAGAGGAAGCAAGGAAGCAGGAAAAGACGGAACAAAGGAAGAACGACAAGGTAAGAGTGAGTGGCTATTCTCTCATGCTGAGTGAGTGAAGTGTCAAAACAGGACTGAAGTGTAGCAGTGCCATGAAAGATTGAATGCTCAGTGAGCCTCCATGTTCCACATAGCATGTACAGACAGACAGGAACAGACAGGAAGAGAGGGAGTCGCAGAGATAATGTAGTTTGAGAAAGCATAGAGGGACTGGAGGCTCAAGGAAAACATCACAGTAGGAAACCTTAATGCCGCAATGGATAATAAGGCTAATATAGTATAGTTATGAGTCTGAGTTTGGCATCTTAAGTTAAAGCCTAGCCATCGCTCTCTGCAGTAAGTCATTCCCAGACTCTCACTCATTTGCTATTGCTTTACACTACTGCCTAATAAAGCAGCAATGCCATAAAAATAATCTTTAAAAAGATCATCAAATAGTTATGAATTCTCATAAGCTCAGGATTCACTGAAAAGCTGAAGATGTAAATCACCAATCTAACCCAGGCATTTCCGAAAGCACTCCACCTGTTCTCCTGTGACTGATGCTTATACCTTTAGCCACTAATTGACACTTATGGGGAAACCCTCCCAAACCCTCCTCCCTCCATCACTCTTCAAATGCGCACACACACACATACACACCTAGGAAATGGATTGACCTCATTCACTGGGCTTGGGGGGCTACATTAAAGGGTCTCTCACTCTATCCCTGGCAGACTGTCAAAAAGCGGGTGGTCAGTATAAGTGAGAATCATGCCCTAGTTTGGCTAGCTCTGTGGGGATCCAAGTGGTCTTTTGACAAGGCTTTTAATGGATGGCAGTGTTCTATGTGGATCAGGACCTTTGCACTATATCAACGCAGTTCTCCGAACCTTTAGCTAGGTGGATGTTGCCTGTAAAGGAAATTCCTATTATTATTCCTATATTGGATGGTTGTAGATTGTGATTGGGCCTACAGTTGAGCCTTGGGGAACTCCATGTGTTCTTCTTCTCTTTCTCAAGCCCTCCACTAGCGCTACAGACCTTTTACTATCGTAGCATTAAAGTTCAAATCCTGACTGTCTCCCTTGTCCATATTGTATGCATTTTTATTTCCATGGGTTATTCTTGCCCCTGAAGCCAGTTGTGTTCATGTTGGTCTTCGTTACATATATCAAATGTTTCATGATGCACAAGTGCTGCAAACATGCCAGTTAACACGCATGCAGCCAATGCCAAGACACACAAATGCACACGGAGATACACACACTCAAAGAGCACGCAGCCATAAATCATTTACAGCACAAGTCTTCTCTGAGAAAAGCTTCGGATAAAAACAGCCCACCTGAGTCCAGCAGCACATAGATCAATCATATATCACAAGAAAGTCAAGGAAAGAGTGGGATAACAGAACGAGGAGTAACAAGGTGGGGTAGGGGGCTCTCTCAGCTTTGAGCACCCTGAGGCATGGATCCCTCAACTGGAGCAGGTTCTTGCATGTGTGAGAGATGATGCACATGCGCGTGCAAATTTGTATATATATATGGTTCCTTCATGTAAAGGCTTCGGCTGGCTTTCTATGCACACAATGCATAATGCATCGGACGTTCAACCCAGTGTGCAATTAGTAGTGCTTCCACGCAACCAGTGCACGCATCAAGCCTCAGCCGCTATAGGACAGCGTTAAGGCATCGTACACTCCTCTCCCACCCCCTGTTCTTTCTCCATCTTGTCAGAGGGAGAAAGGGAATGAGGATAAGACAAGGCCAGGCTATCTGCTTTGATTTGCCCTCCATTTGAAAGGGGCAATGTGGTACTATGCAGAGAAGGAAAGAAAAAAGTGGTGGTCTATCATAAAGTAAGCTTGTTTCAGGTTAGCAAAGGGCACTCAGTGACAACATGCGGTAATCCTTCTTTCCCAGGCCTGAAGGGGACAGAGCGATAGCATGGGGAAAGATAGGAAAAGAAGAAAAAAGTCTGCCAAAGAAAGATGGATGTAGATATATGGGCTGACCAGGTGCAAGGAATATTTTCCTCATGAATATTTTAGCTAAGTGGGTACATTTCACAAACTCCTTATTAATGAGGCAAAAACTTAAAATTAATCTCATTCTTCTTGACAAACATCACAGTGGCAGAAACTGTGTTGAGCCATCAATTATGAGCTCCCCATTCATGAGATACTGTTGTACCACCTTCCCAAATCCCTTCCAAAATAGTATGTCATCATTCCTTTTTGACTCCTTCACCTAACTCCTCCAGACTTGCAAATAGCCTGTGCTTCTTGGAGAGAATCCGTCTCTGTTCTCGGACTAAGTGAGAAGCAGAGGTAGCATTCCTTCAAAAAGCCGGTTCTCCACTGCCTGCAATCTATAAAATTGCTGGGGAGGATCAATCTAGGTCTGAAGACAGAGCTAGAGCCAGTCTTCCCCTGAGTAGCAGGGCAGTGTGTAGCCTTATCCTCTGATGGATGTGGAGAGGGCTAGCTTTAATCCTGGACTAACAGCCAGTTCTCTGGCCCATGATTGCTACACAGCACAGAAAAACAGCCCAAGGGGCAAAATATAGTCTTCCTTTGATACCAGGGGACCCAGCTGAGATTTATATTTGTGTGTATGACTACATATGTGCATACATGAAGGGAGGGAAGGAAAAGAGAAAAGCAGAGTGTGAGAGAAAGGCTGATTTTATTATTTGTGGGTATTGGGTTTTCGTTCAGTCCTAAATCCTGGCCATCAATAACAATCTCACAGAATAATAAGGCATAAGGTCCTTGAGCAGACAGAGCGAGGAGGCTTTGATTTTACATTAAAGCCAGCACACACGCTTTTCAGCAATATTCTTTAGAAATATTTAATGTATGTAAACGGAGTACACAAAATATAAGGGACATCATCCTGATATAGAGATGCTGCACGTTTAATACAACCCACGTCTCAGTTTTCACAAAGAATAATAGTCCCTCTGTAAGGGCATTTCTTTATAGACAACAAATTAGTTTACATTAAGGTATACACACCACAATTTTCCCCTCAGGTCAAGGCTTTGGGTCACAGGTTGATGGGTGAATTGAAAATTGCTGAGCAGTCAGAATTCAATTTCAAAACCTGTCAATTAACTCTTATATGTTAGATGTAGATACATATGTTAGAGGGGAGTCTACAGCATGTGCCCTAACAGCTTCAGTGCAAATATTTATGACCACTCACAGCTGCTTCCCCATGTCCTTCTTGATAGCTAGAATGGCAAACCTGTGTCTGTTTATAAAGACATGGAGTGCAAAAGCTCACATATGGTCATTAGCTTTCTAGACAGACAGCAACAAGTTGGGGTTCTGAATTAGCTGTGAGCTTTGGCTCATGGAAACATTTGGATGGGGAAGAGGTGTTTTTTTTTTTTTTTTTTTACTAAAGACTTCATTTGGGAGGCTTGCTTGCTTCAGGCAGTGTTTTCATGTCATTATTCAAACTATGCAATGTAGTCTAATTATTTCAGGGTGTAGAACATACAAGATAGCTGTGAAGTTGCATTGAATGAATGCACAGTGCTCTGTGTACACCGCCTTGATTGTATGGGTTAATTAAAATATGGTTAAGGTGAGCCACATTTCAGTGGAGTGAGAATTAATAAAGTTTCAGCAAAGCTTTCAGGTTATCAGTTTCCAGTCTAAGTGTATATTGTGAGTCTTAATGAGTAAAATAATTCATTATAACACCTAATTACTTAAATGTGCCAATCTCCCTAGAAGCAAAGATGCTGTTTAAAGGAAGGAGAAAAAAAAAAAGCCTCCCATGGTGGCAGTGATGCCCAAGTCAGTGAGGATGACAGTGTCATCTTTGGCTGGCACCTTGCCCAGCCTCTCCAGGGACCACATGTGGCATGCACCATTGCACGGTTATATGTCTGTGCCAACAAGCGAACCTCACCCGCCCTTCCTTTGCCCTAAAATATGCCCCTTCAAATGCACTCACCTGCCAAAATGTCCTCATGCACAACGGCCCGTGCAACCTTTAGAAAACCTCACTGTCATCTCTCCCGCTCACCCAGGAGGGCAATAAACGAGGAAAATATACATTTTAATTGAGTCACTTAAGAGTGCCTTATGCCCTTGTGCAGGCAAAATGGCTGTAACTTCTATACACACGGTGTACAGTGTTCCGGATCATCCATCTCCGCTGCCAGTGAAGCTACCTTGCCCGAGGGTGCAGCTACGCACTGCAATGCCTTCCTATAGGGACGAGGCCACTGACACCTCCAGTCACCTTTTCCAGTTCTATTTCTACTTCTCTCCCTTCCTTTCCTCCTCTAAAAACTTCCCTTCCTCCTTCATGCTGCTGCAAATAAACAGCGAAAAGGGCTTAAGGGTGGCCGAGTGGCTGATTTCTTTTTTCTCCACGCTCCTTCCCATTTCCTCTAAAGTTACGGTCCCCAAAAATGGGCTTTAATGGGAAACTGAGGACAAGGTAAATGGGGACTTTATCTGGCCATCAGTTTGGCAGTTAGAACTGCTGCCGAATGGGCTTTGAAATCTCCTTAAGGCAACTCTGAGGTGGGGAGAGGAAGAGAGACAGCAAGGTGGGGTCAAAAGTAGAAGAGAGAAAGAGAGAGAGAGATAAGCGCTATATGAGGTAGACAGTGAGAAAGAGATTGCGAGTGATGGGAGACAAGGGTGGCTGAAAATGACTGTATGAGCAGAGTGTATGGGGGAGAGAGAGGAAGAGGTAGAGATATGATCGGTCAGTAAGGACTAGAGGAGGTCAGAGTTGGATTAACCTGCATAAGGATTAGACAGCACTGTGAGGGGAGCCTCAGGCCTACAGCAGCTGTTGCCCAGGGTGCTAGTCACTTTTACTGCAAGATGTTTGTGTGTGTGTGTGGACTGCAGATAAAAATACAGTAATATGTGTATGTTTGGTGTACATCAGTAGCAAGTGAGGAAGAGGAAAACAATAAAACTTTTTAAACAATATAAGGCATGAGATGTTTTATATTTGTCTTCATGTCAACAAATCTCATGAAAAGACCAACACTGAATTCATTCTGCTACCTGAGTAGCTAAAGCCTGATTAGCTTGAATGTCAGAATGTATTGTCATTTTGTCGTACTTCATTTACTCTGCCTAGCATTATGTTCATGATAGTCAATTTCTTCTTGGGAGTTGGGGTATTTGGGAGTGACGTATCCATTCTGACGTCATTTTCTGTTGACATGGAAACTGCTGTAGGAGTGCTTAACTTAATGTCAAGACAGTCAAAGAAATGTGCCATCTTAAGAGTTGTTATTTCTGTAATTGACTTACAACAACTTATTTTATCGGCCTGTTTCGACACAAAGTCATTGACCAAATTCATGCGGTCTGGAACAGGGCTGACTTTACCTTTCTATTGTTTCAAAACTGTTAAAAACATATAAAGCAGCTACATTGCTGCACTAGCTGAAAATAATGCCTAATAAATGGACAGCTTACTATTGTTTTGGTAACATTTGCTAAAAATTTAAAGTTTCCTGCTCTTAAAAAAAAGAATCTATATATTTCTGACCTGTTTTTAAGGATTTATATTTTCAATAGGAATACATGGACTTTGGGCTGAGTGCCACAGACAATGTAGGGAAGTCTTGGGGAAGGTATTGAGAGATGGACAAAAGCATTGTTGGTTTTATTCTATTCATAGGATTTGATAACAATAAGAAAAGTATATAATAAAACCAGCCTCATCCTTCAAATTAATTAAATAACAGGTAAAATCACCTTGCTGTAAAGTCAGCCTGAAGTTAGTAGATGCTCTATTTTGCATTTGACTTTAAATTTCTGTCAAGATGTGCTATGTGCTTAAATATGCATATACATGTGACCAAGTGTCATCCTTCACATATACAAACACGCAAACAGTTTCAGCAGAGCCCTCCACCATCTGTGGAGCTGTCCATCTCTCTTTCTCTCTTATCTTTTGGACTCGGCTACAGAGGGGCTCTGGGCTATGTCATCTTGTCTCTAAATACACACAAACACACACTCACACGCACAGATCTTTCCTCCATCACAGTAGGAGACAGTGGGTTTGGCTTTCGCTCTGATCTCTCCATGCAGCCTCCGAGCCTTGGAGATAGGGTCAGCTCAGCGCATGATGGCCTTCCAATCCGTCTCTGATACAAACAATACACATACACACATACACACACATGCCCCCTCAATGCACACAGACTCAGAGACTCACACATCACACACAGCACGGGTCAATAACCAGGGTATACCAACAGCAATCACAGGACTGCTGGACGCGGGGGCTGGGTATTTGCGTGACATTCGATCGGATGGATTCGCCTTGTTCTTTGCCAGTCTCCCGGGAGAGGAAGCTGAGGGAGGAAGCGATCTGTGGCATTCTTTCAGGGATGATTCTCTCCTCTGTCTCTCTGATGATGGTGGCCTTGGTTCACAATGGGTACACTACGGGTCCCGCATTGAAACAATTGCTCCTCAGTGGGCTCCCTATATTCTCTGTTGACCCAGGGGGGGGTGGTTTGTAAACCGTTAAAGGTTTGGTTTTCGTTGTGTATGTGTGTGTGTGTGTGCACAAGCACGTGGGAGCCTTCAAGACTGTGTACTGTGGATGTGTGTCTTTGAGCAACGTGTTTGGCAAACAGAGAGAGAGAGAGAGCTTTTATCTGTATTGTCAGGGGATAATCACACAGCATACCCTTGAATATCCTGTGTGATAAAATCTGATGTGACACTATGGGATAGCAGGGATGATTGAACTCTTGTCTTAAAGAAATCAAGCAAATCCACCCTCACCCAGCTTGAGATGGGGATGCAACACAACAATGTCAAATGACTGTGTTTGGAGCATGAGGCAATCAGGGAGATAGTATAACAGTTACAAGGCAGGCCAACATGCCTTACCCTCTGAACATGAAACCTTTCTTACATCAGGGATGATTTATCTCAAGCAATTCTTTAGTGAATTGGATCTCAGGGACAAACTATGTTATCTCCCTCTCTTTGTGTACGCCTGAATTAAACAAGAAATGCATCAGAGGTATTAAACAAAATGGATTTAAATAAAGAGCAAATTGGAATTGCTCATTTGTGAAGGTGTTTTATAGATGCCAGTTCCAGTTTTTTCATAGTACTTTTTGATCTTCCAAAGGAAGTTGAGTCTAAAGGACAATTAAAAGTTAGTGTTCACTATAAAATGGCATTCCTACAGCTATTAGGGATGGAGTGCCTTGCACACACACACATACACACACAGACACACACATTTGATTTCTGCTATGGTGGGTAGAATAATAATACTAATAATACTGGGTAGTTCTTCCCCACAGCCTCGTCTCTTTGTGGTACAGATTTCATAAGATGTTGGAAACATTCCTTTTAGATTGTGCTGCATGTTGACATGACTGCATCATATGCATCATGCATTAGCTTTGTCAGCTGCACATCCATGCTGCCAGTCTCCTCTTCTACCACATCCCAAAGGTTTTCTGTTGGATTCAGATCTGGTGACTGGGGAGGCCACTCACGTACATGGTGCATTATGATGTTGGCAGTAGATATTAGACAATGGTAACTTGTGGCCACAAAAGGACATGGACACGTATGTGGTCAGCAACAGTACTCAGATAGACTGTGACATTTAAAAGATGGTTGATTGGTATTAAGGGGCCCAAACTGTGCAGAGAAAACATTCCTAACGCCATTACACCACAACCGCCACCAGCCTGGACTGTTGACAGAATGCATTTTGGGTCCATGGATTCATGCTGTTGATGCCAGATTCTGACCCCTCCATGATGACTGCTGCCTCAGATTTCTGTTCTTGGCTGATAGAAGTGGAACCCAATGTGATCTGCTGTTGTAGCCCATCCACTTAAAGGTTGGACATGTTGCGCATTCTGGGAGATTTTTCTGCTCGCCACAGTTACAAAGAGTGCCTTGCTGTCAGCTCCAAGCAGTCTCCTCTGACCTTTCTTGTGAACGAGACGTTTCTATCCACAGAACTGCAGCTCACTGGATGTTTCTTGTCTTTCACTCCATTCTAAGTAAACGCCGGAGACTGCTGTGTGTGTGAAAATCCCAGGAAAACAGCAGGTTCAGAAATACTCAAACCGGTCTGTTGCATTGCACTGCTGACACATGACTGGCAGATTGGATAATTGCATGAAGAAGCATGAGTACAGGTGTTCCTAATAAAGTGAGTCTGTACATGCCACAGAAAAAAACAAGTGCAACAAAATGCCACAAAGTGACGTGCATCACGTGAGCACGTCTGTGTGGATTGTTACACTTGCGACCTGCGAGGTATGGAAAAACACCTTCCGTGAGGAACACCCTTCAGAATCAAAAGAATTAATTTTTTAAGCCTAGCCAAGATCTCAAAACTTTCAAGATTACAAATATGTTTCTGGTGAAACGTGTATTAAATTACATATCTAGAGGTTTTCATTTGATGTAACTCTGAAGCTATTAAAAAAGGCATCTTGGAATTTTAACATTTTTTTAAAATTCTAAATATGAGTGTTGAAAGAAGCAAATATATGTAATATTTGATGTGCATAGTGAAATTACTTTGAAGCTACCGGAGGGGAAATTTAACGTCATTATGGTACAATTTACAGTTATCCAAGAATCATGGTGTGGATAAAAATCGCCAAACAGGTAAATTAATGAGTGACAATGGACACTGTTCACAAATTTCTATATGAGAAAATGTATATTTGTCTGCTGTCACCAGCACCTTGGAGGGGACAAACAGCCTAAAAATGGCAGCCAGTATCCATTAGCATGCCATCTGCAATGCGTAGAGATGTGAGAGAAGCTGAGCTCATAAAGCCTTGCCTCTCTGAAAGATTCTCCACGCTTGACCTTACGGATAATACTTCCGCTAGATTTTGGAGTGCTTAATAAGTAATATTCTGCTAAAGGCCAGCAGGTATTTGGAGCAGGGAATCATTATTGAATGAAGCTCAGACCAGGTTTATGGTCCCAATTATGCTAGGCTATAAAAGTCTGATACTGGCCGAGCAAAAAGTTTCACTGAGTTTCCAAGTTGCTGAGAACAGAGTCCAGATTAGAAATTCATTTGAGAAATATTTTGTGAAATCATGATCATGAGATGGGGGAAGAGGTTGCATCATACTTACACCAGCTTTTATCTCTGATCATATCAAGGCTAATATCTGTTTAAATATGCAACTTTCAAGACTGAAAGTGATTGGAATGAGACACACAATGGTTGCACCCACATAATGAATTCGGGTTCGGTATACAGAGCTATAATTTAAACCATACAAATCTCAAGAAACTAACATTTTTCAAACATAATCGCTTGAATGGATCGGAGTAATATTTTGATCTAAATGTGTATGAATAGATTTCACCCAGTGACAGTGAGTATACACAGCAGATGAGTTGTAAATATTTCATTTTGATTTCTGGGATGAGGTTTTATTATTAATGATGAAAGGGGTTTGGGCTCTCCCTTGCGTAGAGATTATGGTAAAATGGGTATTACTCTCACTCCTCTGGTTAAGACCATAAATGATGCTGAGAGAAAGTTCAGTCTTCCACCGTCTACCTATATAATATCATCTCTTCCTTTCTTTTACTCTCCTATCATCACTATTCCTCTCTGCTGGCCCTGAACCTGCACCTGCACCCACATCCGTTCCTTTTTCTCTTTCATGGTCTCATTTGTCTTCTTGCTTCTCTCTGCCAGTCTCTGTCACGCTTTCACCCACCTCTCATCTCTCCATTCCCCCCTCCCTCCCTGGAATGGATTCAGGTGAGCCAATTTCATCTCGGTCATGCCTCTTGTTTGCAACAGTCAATTCGGCTTCTCGGGAAAATGGCCTCCTCTCTTCATCGAGGGCCTTTTCATTTGGACAACTTGGCTCCTTTGCCCTAACCCTGAAATTACTTTTGGGTGGTTGTGAAAAGGGTGATGCGTTACTGTGATATGGTGCTGTCTTTTCATGCTGGACTGACATCACTGTCCAGTGGCAATGGTTTTCTTTGGCTCAAGCCTTAACTGACAGAAGACTAAGACTAATTATGAAAATACCATTAGTGCCATGGCAACACTTCATAGATTTGGCATAGATCTTATGGTCATCAACTACAAAAGGAATCTGTGCATCCTCTAATCCTGTTTTTCAGGTTATAGGTTTTGCACAATATAATGCTAAATATTTTTGCTAGTTTTTATGATTAAGTACGATCTAGGCTAAAGATCTGGATACTCCAGGATGAGCACGGACATGGACAGCTGAATGCAGACGTGCTTCCTAATATGTACTACAATCGGGTATGCATAAACAGAAAACAACTTCTTCGTCTTCACAACACACCACACACCACACAGACACAGAAACCATGACTAAGCTTCAAGAATCTACAGCCATGCATAATGGTGCTTGGAGCCAAATGCTAACTTTAGCAAGGCAACATGCTTACAATGAGTAGTCTAACATGCTGACATAGTTTGTCATGTTCACCATTTTAGTTTAGAATGTTAACGTATTTGCAAACTAGTTCTACTTACAAAGTATTGCTGAGGCTGATGGGAATGTCAAGTATTTGTCATATTACATTTTGAAATTTTGGTGCTAATAAAAAGTCAGAGAATCAACAAAGTCATTATCTGGGGACCATGAATATCTGAAGCAAATTTCATGGCAATCCATCCAATAATTTCAGTCTAGACAAAAGTGGTGATTGACAGACCCACATTACCATCCCAAGGAATCCTGTAAAAGAAACCTATTACTTCAGTGTCTATCTTCCACCAGACACTAGTTTATTTCAAGAATTCCTGCAAAACCTAATCTATCTAGTCTGTTACAGTGTGTTGCCAAACAATTATACTGCGTGCATGGAACCATGGCAGTACAGGTGCTGAGTGAAACTGTTCTGCTGCATAGAACTGTACTGCTCAGAAAACTACAATGGCATACAAAGTGAAACTGGATGTTCCCCTGACAGTGCTTTAAAGTGAGGATGATGTTGTCAGCAGCTCATTAATGCTTTGTTAACATTTTCTGTAATGGGAAATAAATTAGGCACAAGCAATATGGCAACCTCTCTTCTCAGAAAATTCTCTCACCTGTTCATAAGCCTTGACATTTCAGAAAAGACAGACCTTTAGCTCACCAATCAAATTTGACATTAGGTTACAGACATGAATACAACCCAATGATGCTGATCCAAGTGTGCAAGTATTCTTTTGATTATGCTCCTCTAGCTGCCTTGCTGTTTTACTCCTCCCCTTCACTCCGTCTTTTTCTCCTTTTTCAACTCACCCTCTGAGAGCTCACACCCTGTCCACATGCTCCAGCCATTAGCTAATAATTCTCTCAGATCATGAGTCGTTTACTTCACTCACTCAAGCGCTGCCACGTTCATCTAATGGTGATGACCCGGGTGTGTGCATGACAGCAACTACTGTGTGTGTGTGTTAGCGTGCGCGTGCTTATACATACTCCGTGGATGCATCTGTTACCTGCGCCGCCTTCACGTGTCATTGGCTGCGGGAAATGAGAAGCCTTCGCCTCTCAGTCTCCCCATCCCGAGGAGCAGGAGCTGAATGGTGCGCAGCTCTGACCGGAGGCAATCAGAGTTAGCTTTAACGGTGGGAGCTAATGAGAGAGGGCTAGCGCTGTGACTGTGTAAAGAGGGTGCGGAGCAACGGCTAATGCAAACATGCTCAGTTGATTTTGACACATTGCACACACACGCTGGAAATGGATGAGCTATTTGGATTGTATTGGCATTTAGGTGGGGAAACAGTGGGGAGGGAACATAAAGTGTTCAATAAAATACTTCAAGTGCCCTCAACGGCAACTCAAATACTTAGGCAATGTTCCCCCTGGGGTGAAATATCTTCCAAATGTATTAATTGTATTTTGGCCATATTCTGCTCATTAAAATGCAACCAATATGTCTCTCATTCCCTCATTCTCCCATTTAACATTTTGTACGCACATATGTACACACACAGACAGTCCATTTCAAATGTATCCTTAAGGGAAATCAGGCTATTCTGAGAACTGCATATGTCACATGTTGACATTATATCTTTATCATTACTTGGTGCATAGGAGTGGAATTAACACAATTTCCCCTGAACATTAGAAATCACATCTGTAAATGCTGAAATAAACAAACAATGGAAATTTGAATAAAAAGTGAGGGGCAGAGAGAGAGAGAGAGAGAGAGAAGCTGAAGACTGAAAACACCCAAACACTCCTCTGCTCTCACTCAAAGATAGGATCATCAGTTAACACACACACACACACCTGCTTGTTTGCCTGCTCCCCTCCTCCGACCTCACTGATTCTTCCAGTAAAGTAGGAGAGGGAGAGAGAGACAGGGAGAAGGAAAACGGGGGAGAGGGGGAGAGTGAGGGAGAGAGGGAGGAGTAGAATGGCATTATGTCTATCGGTGTGGATAATTGAATGTTGGAGCGTTTTCCTCCAAGCCTTTGTTGTCCAATCAATACAGCAGTTCCCATGGGAGCTAATCTGTATTAGCAGAATTAGCCTGCTGGCTAACTCAGATGTCTCAACCAGAAGGCCCCTATTCCTCGTCTGCCAGGGTGATGTGGAGATGCGCGACAACTGACAACTGTGTGGTGCAGGTGGTGTGAGGGGTCATCTACTGCAATGTAGAGGTAAATGGAAAGATGCACAGGATGATGTATTCCATATATTTACCTCAAATTCACCCTAAAGGTCTTCTCATTAGAACAAAGATGTGTTTTAAACGGAGTTAAGAAGGTTAAATCTTACACTTTGTGCCTGTTCATGTGTGTCAGTCTAAATAACTGTAACTGTATTTTTGTACAGTAGGAGTACTGAAGACTGCTCACTGAGATAAAGACGGTCTGTCATGTGGGAAAAATTGCCTACTTAAGTAGGAAAATGGGAAACCAGTAAAATGCTGTAAAAAATAGGCTCTTACATGATGCTGACATAATTCAGAGTTTGATAGTTTAAGTGATGGTAACAACGTGAAGCACGTCATCACTGTCGTCTTTCACAATTTTGCTGGAACTTTATCTACGTTGAGAAAGAAAGTGAAACAGCCTCAGACAATTAACACCATCAATCATGCAACATGCTCTGTTGTTCCAGGTATGATACTCTGAATGTGATAGAAAATGATGAATATGAATGATGGGAAAGAAGTGTTTATCAGTAGCACCTTCCACACAAGTTACAGACACAGGGGAAACTGCAGTGCTGTGTTTACAGAGCTCAACATGGAACACATGAGAATTAGCAGGGTGTGTGTGTGTGTGTGGTACACTTGACTATGCACTATTCTAGCGCAAATGCGTGTTCCACTCCGTATTTGTGTGTATTTGTGCATGAGTATTAAGAATGAGCGGCCTGCTCGTGCTAATGAGAGGTGAAGGGAGACAGTAATTGAAACCCTGGGGAGAGCGGGAGACGGAAGTGGAGGGGGGCAGCAAATGGAAAAAACACACTCCCTGTACTCTTTTATTTTCATCGCGGATCAGGCAGCATGTTTCCCCAAGAGACACAGCTGGAGGGGAGAGTGCTTTCTTTCCCTCCCTTTCTCTTCACACATTTCATGTTGTGCGGTTACACTACAAAACACACAGTCAGGACCTATGAGTGACTGACATAAAAAGCCTAATTTTGATTTGCATGAAACTGACAGTTTTTCTTTTCCCTTTGAAACCTCAGTCTGAAATTGGTGCACACCAGTTGGTGTACATCCACACCATCCACACTTGAATACATTTTCACTGTGGACTGTAGACCATATGTTATGCTGGGTGAAAACTAGCTAAGCAGGGTAATTTAGGGTCCAAAGTAAAGCCTTAGTAATTTTCTATATAGAAGTGTAAGGTGACTGGCAGGTGGAGCACTTCCATGGCTTGGATGGGCATGAAATTCTAATTGAGTGTGTCATCATTAGAAAGGTAAAACTACCTTGTATTTGATTAAAGTTAAAGGTACAAGCCTGTGTGCATACAAGTGCATAATGAAAAAAGAAAAAGAAAAAGTTGAGAGAAATCAAAAGTTTTCTGTTAGAATATGACCGTGGATTCCTTTCTCTTTTCTTCCATTAGTCATTTATTGTGTTATGCCTGATCTTTATCCCTCATGACAGCTTTTATTGACACTGGGAGGTATGTGCAAATAAGCTGATAATGTTTTTAAATAACTTAAATCAGTGAGTTGAACAATCTATTGGACATTTTGTCAACTGAACTCGTGATTTTTACTTCTGAACGTGATAAGTAAACAATTTAAACTAAGCTGTTTGCACTATTTCACTTTCATTGAAATAAGAGCCTATTGTCATTTGTTGGCACAATTTAAATTTTTACTTTAAATGCTGATAATTTAAATATGTAAGGCCTAATGGTTATTAATGCCAAATAATACATATGTTGCAGTTTCTACAATGAGTATAAAATCAGTTCACATTTGGATTCGGGGTCAGAGTTGGTTGGAACCAGCAACTATGGTGCAGTATTTTTATTACCAATTGCAACCGTAAGGGTATCTGAATTTGCCTGATTTGCACCTCTAATTGGCTTGATATATGTATGTTCCTACACCTTTCCCAGGCCTACCGTTTATTCCCCTGGCCTTTCACACTGTTTGTTGATCCAATATGTACAGCACGTTGTGTCCTGTGAGACAAATTGTTCCTTGGTGCTATTTCAGCCTGGCTGCGATGAGCCAAAAGCACAGGTTTACTTGACCCCGGCCATATCTGGACGCTGTGCTGCCTGCTACAGAAGGCTGAGGTGCTGTAACATTGTCACCACGTAATAACTCACGGCCTTGCGCGATGACACCCAAGATGCTTCACACACACACAAGCCCACACAAACTGGAGTAGCCTTGGAAACTGTATGTGATTACACTACAGTTTAAGCTGCTAATTATACCTGTGTAGAGTGGTTGCTGCATGCTTGCCACAGACAGAATGTAATCAATGCAGGTAAAAGTTAAAAAGGAAAAGAAAAAAAAAAAAGAAAAGAAAAGATCAGGCAAGGTCTTTAATCAACCCACCAGCTCAGCACAGCCATGCATGTGCACACACACATACAGACACACACACACAAATAAACACACCCTCCTCAAAATCTTCCAGGGGAGCTCCAGTTGTTACAAAACTACCATCCCCTCTGGCCTAATAACCTACAAAAACACACTTAGACACACACACAGACACACACACACAAAAACACACCCACAGAAACACATTACATTTGCCAAAGCTGCAGCAAGTGATGTGAATGAACAAACACTCAAAGCTGATAGCAATGCTAATGCATACTTCCCAAACACTGCACAATTTCCAAGCTGTTTTACTATAAGTAAAATGACAATTTTCAAACACCTGCTTTTCATGTAAGCTGCTTTTCCACTGGCAAAATGACTAACATTTTCTGTATTTTAGCCTCTGAGAATGCTTAAGACTGGCAGACATTATTCTGTAAAGACTGAAAAGACAAAAGTAAAAAAGAAGAAGTTATGTTAAACTTCACAAAAGCCTGAAGATGTTTCTTCAAAGGTGCCAGGCATGTGTCTTGGAAAGACCCATTAACAAATTAGCACACCATTAGGCCAATCGATTGCTGGCAAAAAGCCAGTCTCACAGGAGAAAAACACTCTAAAATGAGTATTGTGGGTAAGGCTATTATAATGATATATATGATTTCCATCATAGGAGACAACGTGCACACCCACACTTCGTCTAATAGTAAAATCAGACCTTTTTCTAAAACAGTGTACTGTCCTTGAGCTAGTACATGTTGTCTGTGATATGTTCTGCACCTAAAAACAGATATTGCCCTCATAAAGGATGACACATTCACACATGTGCACACACATACAACAAATACAGTACATACAGTAGTGCTCCCCTGAAACTTTCCTGGAAATCATCCAGAAAGTTGCTTCAAAGTGTCCCTCCCAGCCTCACAACTACACACAATCATACACACACTGACATACTGTATCATGGTGACAGTGGTCATAAATAAGTTGCAGTCTCATGGAGACACAACAACTTGTCACTGCTGGATTGAAAAAACAGCCCTTAAGTGAAAGAGGGCTGCATGACTCACTGTGGATCAAGACTTCACTGAGGTCAGTTTAGTTTATGCTGGTTATATAGGGTTCTGCAATGAGAAACTATATACAGTAGACCACAGAATCTGTATAATAAACATATTCAAATGATGAATGAAAAAAGTGGGATAAGTATAGAATCTACCATGTGTATTGCAGAGCATGTTTGAAAACAGGGTGAACTGACAAGGTAAAATATGACTTGTGTCATGAGCAATAAGACCTTTTGTTTCAACTACGCCAAGGACTTTGCCTCACTTGTCATCTGGGCGCTTGCTGGCAACTGCACACCAACTGCAACATTCTATGAAAATAGAGACTCTCATAAAATAGTGACACTGCAATCAAGAGAGAGGTGTGACAACACATCAAGGGTCTTATTTTCAGAGGACACAACATGAGTCATAATTCTAAGGATATTTTAGGTGAAGAGGTGCTGGTCAAAATCCGGCTGTGGCATGGCCACTTGGACAGACAGACAAGAGGGCAAACTCATAGACACTTTCTTCCACATGCTCACATGCTCTTTTACACAGATGAGCAATAATTCAAATATAGTCTTGCAGTTAAGGCACAACATTCATGTGCATACAGGTGCCTTTGAAACCTGTGAGGGTAAATGCACTAAAAGCAGTCTACAGTTGCTACCCTCCGGCCATCCAATCCCACCACACAGTCGCCCCCCCCACCCCAGCCACAGCAGCTGGGACTGCATCCAATAGAGGGGTCAGAGTCTTACTTGTACTGAGCCAGTGCACACATTTGTACATGTAAGTTTATGCATGGCGCGAGACAGTGGCTGCCAGCCACTCTGTGAGCTGCTAAGCCAAAATTCCACCATGAATCCAGTGGTAATTTATAAGCCTGCTGGGTAACTGGAAAAGTTGATGTTGAGGACACAAGTTCAGATCGGTCACATGTTGTGGCTGCGGCACATTACGTGAAACAGCACTGATACATGTTACCAAAAGGTACATTCCATTCTAGAAGTACAGTTTCAACCTTCCACACATTTAATCTGATCATATGGATACCAATCATATACATGAAAACCTTTCAGCAGTTGCTGACATACAGAAAAAGAAATACCCTAGAGTCATAAAACATGAAAGTGCAAGAGCCGGCTCCCTGGCTTGGCCCTGAGCTCTCCATTCCAACTTGGAAAACAAGGCCTTAAAATACCAGAGCCCTAAGGGGGGGGGGATTTATGTCCGTTTGCAGAAGGTGAATGAATATGGGGCATATATAAGAAGAACCAGAAAGGTCTAGGCCGTAAATTAAGGCCAAGGGGTAGATGCAGGGCAAGCGCATAAGAGAGGGAGACCCTTTTGTGCAAGGTGTTTGATGACCCCTCATTGTTGAAAGTCTTTTGTACAGTCCATTGCCCCGAAAGATATGAGGACGGGAAGAGAGTAAAAAATGAATCATAAACAAATGCATGCACAGATTATGGCAGAATTCAGGTGTTTATGAAAATAATAGTATTTAATTCCACTCCTACGTGTTTGCAACTGGTAAATAGTAACTATGATTCTTTAGTGAAGATGTAGCTCCATTCAACACTATTAATAAAGAGCACACCCATGACTGGAACCTTGGGTTTTCCCAGTGGTTTCTCGCTACCGCTTTGCAGATTTGCTGTGGATGAGAAATACCAAAAGAATAAGTGGGCAGTTGGATATAGTGAGGATGTAGAGTGGATGGTGCACCCCCCCTCAGCGATCTCTTCTCCCTCTTACCCTCAGAACTGATGAAGGACTTAATCTCTGGTGCTACCTCATCAGTCCAATAATCTAATTAGGGGGAAAGGGAGAGTGTCGGGATGGATTCATACGTTGGGCTGTGCCGCACCCCCTTACCTGCCCCTGCTGCCATTGCTGTGCACATTAATCAGAGAGGAGGAACCTCCTCTCTTTCTACTAGTGAGAGGGAGATAGAGAAGTGGTGGTGGTGGTGGTGGTGGGGGGGGGGGGCATGAAACAGACACACTTTCCAAAAGGCCTGGCTTACATATTTCATGGCACATTACGGATGTCTTGCCTCAGCTCTGCCGACAACTCATTAGGACCTTTATGAAGGGGGAGAGGAGGAAGGGAGGGAGAGGAGAGAGGGGAAAGCGTAGGAAAGCATTCATAATATGCATCTGTACGTCTGCCTTTTTTTTTTTTAGATCTTTCGTTTAGAGTTTTAGCACAAGTTTAAATGGACTACCCAGTGGTGGGTTTAAGTGCAGCTTTTTCTCTCTGAATTTTAAAATGATGTACAGTGCAAGTTCCAAGTGTGTAGAGAGCCATGTATTTCATCCAATACACATAGAGATGGCAGCTGCTTTTCACATAAGGAGAAGCTCCATAGTTAATAGTAAACATGCTATCCTGCTGCATTTGAGAGGAATGTCTAGTTCAGGGTGAAGTAGTACAAATTTGTACCTTTAACAACCAGAAACTACCCCCTTTATGGTGGATCAGAAGGTACACATCTGGTCTCGGGAGGGCCCATTACTGCATGTGCCTGTGATGGTGCATCTGTGATAAATGGTATGGTACTTTTAGGTAGAGAAAGTTACTGCTCCCATGCCTCTGTTTTTGGGAGTTTGCTCAAATATTTGCTCGTTAACTTCCACACTTTGATACTGACAGTTTGTGTGTATATATACTATATATGTACACGTAGTAACCATGACAGCATGTCATATTTGAGCTTCAGTATATTCCAACAACAAGCAAGACAAACTATTGGTATCTGCCTTGTGAGGACATCATTTTTGTATGTGGGGTAATTTTGTTATGGAAACCCATTATATAACAAAGTCTTTACTGGAGATGCGTTATAATGCCAAGCGTGAAATTCACCTGCTCTGTTGCACTGCTGCAGTACTACGTCTGTGATCGGGATTATGGGTGAGGTGGGTGACACACACAGAAGGGGGAGAGCTCAGCTGATGGCTTGCTGGTGGCCTGATTGCTCTGGCCCAGCGGCCCACTGAGCAGTGATTGCCACAGCTGGGGCCTCCGGGACAGATTCCTCTGGCGCTCCCATAGCTCAAAGCTGACACCTCCCACTAAGCACTGTCTGCCCAGACCAACCTCTCACCACGCCATTTGTCCTGACAGATGGAAAGATGGAGGTTTGAAACCAACCTATATCTTCTTCCACTGATTTGTCCTTTCTTTTGTCTCCCTTGGCTCGCCCATCAATCATTTTCAACTGCACTTATTCATTTGGTGTCTCTATCTTCTCCTCTGCACTACCTTCATATCTTTTCCTTCTTAAGTCTCTAACTTCATCTCATCCACCTTTCCATTTCCAGAGCGCATCTGCCCCATCTGCCTTCCCCAACTCTTCTGCCCTTTGCCCCGGCGTTCACATTCATTTATTTGGATCGCTTCCACCTCAGAGGGAATAATCTGCTAACTGGTTCATTCATACGGATGACATCATCAAATCCCTTCGTTGCCGTTGGCTGGATTAATCCTGCTCATTCTCTTGCGCTGACTGAGTTCATTATGGAGCCACAAATCCAGTCGGTTTAAAGAGAGCGAAGGGGTCCAGGCTACTACTGAAGAAGCTCCAGGGGAAGAGAGAGAGTGAGGCAGATAGCAAGAGAGGACAAAAGGAGGAGGAGGAGGAGGAGGAGGAGGAGGAGGAGGGGGAAGAAAGGAGAAAGTAGCAGTCACTTCAGGCCACGGTCAAAGCATGGCGTTAAACAAAAACAGTGGATTTTTGGGGCTGCTTTTGCACAAGGCTGAAGCAATACAAGCTATGCACTGTGTAGTTTTAAAGAGGACGGTGGGGTGGTAAATTTGTGTGTGTGTGTGTGTGTGTGTGTGTGTGTGTGAATATACACAACACGGGATGACAAGCTACGACTGTGTCTCTCTGAAACATAATGATGACATGCATCATAATACAAAGGCCACATAAATGTAAAATATTATGTGAGATACCAATCATTATGTGTTCTATGGTAGAAAATATGTCAGACCAGTTTTGTGCAAAATGTCAAGTTCACCCTCAGGGCAATAAATCAAAACATTGATTACATCTTAACATGTGTGATTAACATTTAATTTGTTTTATGTGGCTCTACAGCTCAAAACAGGTTTATGTTCTAGAGTGTCAGTCACCAGAAATCTATCTTCTCCAGGTCTCCAGGTCCAGGTCCAGGTAACTTTAAAATATAGTATAGAGTGGTAGGCAATCCTGGCAGCATCCAAACTTGGCATGGCTTGATCTTTTTCCTGGAAATGTAGACTATTAATGTTTCTTGCTTTTACAGTGGGGAGCTCCACTAAGCTAATTTAGGTTATACAACACTAGATAGCTACAGGCAAGAGAGAGCAAGTGAGGAGGGGAGCATGGAAGGATAGACTAGGTGCTAGGCTAGGCTCCACAGGTAGAGTGTATTAGCAGTAACATGGCTGGTCTGGCCAGATCCAGGGGGATTTAATAGACTATGCAAGGCTACGTGGCTGGGGCATGGGGTGGGGTGGTGGTGGGGTCTTTGCGTGACATGACTGGTGGGACTGCTTTGACTAACAGGCATTTAAGTGCTAGTGTGACCCAGTGGCAGATGAAGAGGTCAGAGATATGGCTGAGCCATGCCGTGGCCAGTGACAGGATAGATAAGCCCTGGCTTTCCCTGTATGCATTATGTATATTTATATTAATTATGCACAAACTATACATGTCTTATGCTATCTATGAACATTTGTAGTGCTATAGGATACGCATGTGCACGCATTCATTGATTAAGTTTCTCTGAGTGTTCTATGTTTATAAACACATGCTGGCACAACATGGAAAAATAGTGAGAGAAAGCAGAGACGGGACAAACACAGTACAGTCACATTACACTACAGTATCTGAAGGAGTGACTGGAGATAGTGATGTGATCAAACTGCCTCAGTAATTGCATTAGGCAGGGTTCATCCTTTTAAATTGGATAGTTGGAGTTAACATGATTCATTTTGTTCTTTAGGCTCAAAATAGTGACAGTAGAAATACTGTATATTCAACTATTCTCCTGCTGTAGTATTTAGTCATTCATTTTTGCCCCGTTAGCCACAGGGGCTAATGACTGTATTTGGACAATTACCGATCAGATTGGCATGAAATTCAGTGTCAGTCCCCTGTATGATTGTGTCCTTTCGTTGACTCCTGACTTTTTGTCTAATGCCATCATCAGGCTAGGCTTGGGATCATGCTATGGTATAATGTCCTAATGAGAAGATTTTCATTTTCAAATCTGCTATAGATACTTAGATTAATCACTATGTTTTTGGTGACCTCATGACCTTTCAATTTTCAACACAAAAGAAGAAAGACCTAAACAAATTTTGCTTCCTATATTAATGCTCCACAGAGGAGACCTTTTCCATTTTAAGCATGCCATGAGGTTTCCTATTGCTTTCCTATTGCCCTCAGACCAAAATGTCTGCACAATTTCTCATAATCTACCTGGAAGATTGCTGTGAAATTTGCTAACTGAATTTATGCGATTGTGCCAACCTCATTAACTTTTGCCCAAGTGTTGTATGGTCCATCCAACAACTTCATACTGTGGGGTGTGAGGAACAGTGCAGCCTCCAAGGACATTTAAACATATAGTCTTTTTCTTACACTAAACAGGACAGTTGAATGGTTTTTGTGTCAAATAGATGTAGGTCTTTCAGATGCATTGTTTCTATTTTTGGAGCCCTGTAGGCTTGAGTTAACAGTTACTTTGAAGCATTTTTATGTATGTATGGAAACAGTGATGAAAATGACAAGGGTGGTTACCACAGAAAATGAGGCAGCAATAAGCAATAAAAAAAAAGTAAAATATATGGATCCATTATCCAAGTTAAGATGTTTTTCGTCTTGTGAGATAAAACTTCTTTCCCACACAAACTCCCCATAGATGTTTCGCTATATATCAAGTGTTCCTGTGAAATATATGCATGCTAATCTTACATTGAATACATGTTGGAATGCCTATTAACAGACAGAGATGAGATTCAAATATTCTTGTCACAACTAAAGCCTACTTCTGATAGTTTGAAAAACAACACATCTCTTTGTGGTTCGACTGGCCAGTTGTAGGCGATGGAGGGAGAGGGTGATCATCCCCCGTCTATCTGTTCCCTCCACCCCTCCCCTTCTTTCTCTCCCTCCTCTAGCCAGATGACACACATTGTAGCTGATCTGTCAGTGCGCTGGCATCATCGGAGCAGGACATGCATGATGTGTCAGAGATAGAATGTCACGCTAGGGGCCCCTGGATGGAGAGAGGGATGAAAAAGGGGAGAGATGACAGATGAATCGAGATCGACAAAAGACAGTGGTACACAAAAGAAGGATGGAGGGAAACAGGTGGATTGAGGGTGTTAGGCAGAAAGAGAGACAAGGACTGAAAGAAGGGATCAAGTGGGGGTGGGGTGGGGGTAAGCACACAGAGACAGATAGAAAGAGATTATTTGGAATGCCAATGCTGCACACTCTCAGCGAAGGCATAAGGGCGGCAAGGTGGCTGCTTACACAACACACACGGACTTGAACACACGAACGCACAGCTACATGTTGCCAAAAAGACCTGCTGGGTGCCTGCAGAGACGTGAGTCACAGTATCCATATCACTACGCCACAACACATACCAACAAACATATTGTGCTGCTTGAGTACTGCTGTTACGGGCATTTTGACATTTCTCTGACAAAAAGGGGAAGATCTGAGGGTGCTGCCTGGTTGTGTTAAGGGAGTGAGAGGAGATTGGCAGCTTTGCATCGCTCTAGTTGGTACAGTACAGGAGAGCAGTGAGTTATAGCTGGCCTCTTACAACAAAGGCAGAGCCTGTGTTGTGTGTGTGTAAGTACACAGTTGTGAAAAATGTTCTCTGTGTGGGCTGGTGTGTGTCAGTAAAGACATAGATAGCTAGTGGGTGGGTTTACTAATGTGTGTTGTAGTGCAGGTTGTAGTGTTAAGGCAAGTATGTGTTTGTGTGTTTGTGTGTGTGTGTGTGTGTGTGGCAGTGGGGATTTAATGGGATTTCCAGCTCAGCAGAATGCGCCTGCTCGTCTCATGCCACCAACATGTTCAGGCGCGTGCACGCGCAGACACATGCTCTGTGTATCGATCCGACCGCCAGCCGCAGGGTCATTCATCAGTTGGCTGGACACACCCAGGTGTGTTTTACTGTTGGCCAATGCTCAACAGCGCATTCGAGGAGCAGACAACCATCATCGGAAACACAGAGGAGGAGAGAGAGTGAAAGAGAGAGGTGGGGAAGGGAGGAAAAATGGTAACAGAAAGGGCAAGCCTCCCAAAATGATAAAATAGTCCAGTGGAAATTATATAATCAAATATACCAGACCAACAATACTAATGCACTACTTCTCACTGTCTGTATTATGACATGATATGAGGTAAATGTCCAACAAAATATGCACAAAGCCTGGAACACCACAGATAAAGGTTTGTATCTTGTGTTCCACATGTAAGATTTGGAAAAACAAAACACTCAACGTGAGGGAAAGATTTTGGATTTGTTGATGATGATTTGTTGATGCGGGTGGCATTATGTTTTCAACAAAACTTATTGGAGTGTTTTATGAAATATGTATTATGCCAGTGTTTTGTTTGTTTGTTTGTTTTGTTTTGCTTTTTTTCATTTGATACATTTTTTTTTAACATTCTCTTCTTGCATAATATCTGTGCATGGCAACAAAGTAAAATTAAGCCACAGGGAAATAATTTTGTCATAGCATTATTAAGAATTTAAAAATCTTTTTATGTGAGATTTCCAAAGTTTTCACCATTCAGTCACAAACTCATTCCATCATTTGTGATTTCTAAACATGTCATGCATTATGTCAGTCCAGCCTGACAGCTGCCTAATTTGCCATCTGACTGTCATACAGGCTGATCTCACTGACTGTCACATCTCAACAACACAACCTGACACACGGCAGTTTCAACCTCCACCCTAATGGCGGCTTAACAGTTGCCCCCAACGCCATAGCAACAACTCCTTGGCCTTGTCATCATTGTACCTCTGATTCAATTACCCTGACCTCGGCGGGTGCCTGGGCCTCCCTCCCAGTCTTGCTCCTGTAGCCGGGGAAGGTTAATTGAAACGGAATGCAACATTAATTTCCTTATTAATGAGAGCAGGTGACTGGCCGCTAACTGTAGGAGAGGGTGACCTCATGGAGATATTTTTTTTTTTTGTTTTAACTTTCCCTTGTTGGGAAATGCCTCATGAGAGATTGCAAAGTGTGATCATGGAAAAATGTACCAGTGTACTTTTGATGTATCTGTTCTGTACAGTATGAAGATACGTGCACATGTATCTTTGGCCTTTAGACTGAGCTATTAACATCCATATGGCATTTCAGTTCATGTAGAGGAGCCAACGGAATGTACTTTGACCTCATACGCCCTGATACCAAAGAATGCGCACCACATTGAGATGTATGATCAGATACTCAAACACAC
The DNA here is from genome assembly GCF_001640805.2 of Lates calcarifer. Taxonomy (NCBI): domain Eukaryota; kingdom Metazoa; phylum Chordata; class Actinopteri; family Centropomidae; genus Lates; species Lates calcarifer. The sequence continues at coordinate 19,633,854 of NC_066847.1, read as the reverse complement.
AGCATGTTACCTGAAATACACTCTGGCCCTGACACTCAGGCTACTCTGAAACTTGGCAGTGCTTCACCTGGGTAACCTACAGCTTGGCGCTAACACTACTAAAGATTAGGGAGTCCATTGTTCCTTTTGTAAGAGAGTCCACTGTCAGTGCTTAGCATCCCGTGCTGTGTTTGGTCTTAATGCTTGGATGTCAGCTTCCAGTCTCCCTCTGTGAAAAAGGTTTCAAAAGAGAATAAATGTGTTGCAGTAATTTGAAAGCAGCTGATGGTGGTTATGTGCTGTGTAGGCGCATTTACAGCTAAACCTCCCCACAACCGAGAGGCTTCGCCCCGTGTCATGCAAATCTTTGAATTCAAGGCCAACTTTCATTTGTCTGCACGCCCACAATGCAACGACTCTCCACGTGTGTGCGTTCCACTGCCTCACGCCCCCTCATCTGTCAAAACATGATAAGATATAAAACTCCGCTGTGACGGAAACAAGCAGCCTCCTCTTCAATCTCCTTAAACAAATACCAGGCAAATGAATGAATTTTGAACAGCCACTGCTGCCGCTATCACAAGACTGATCTCTGCTTTATTTAATTCCGGCACCTTCAGACGCTTTTCCGGAGGACGCGACAAACTTGTTCTAATAAGATTTTTCTGCACTTGTTTTTCTCCCATTTCGTCTTCGTCTTCCAGCAACCTACCCTGACTTCCTTGTTTAATCACAGAGTCTATTAAAAAGGCAATTAAACATCATGCAGGTAATATGTATAATCCATTGAACAAATCCTGGATCAAATATGCAAATAGCAATAATGGAATGTTGATTAGTGTGCCATTTTGCTTGCACTATTGATTCAGTAGAGTTAGAGGGAGACCTTGTGCCCTTAAGTGGCATGTTGCCTGGTTTTAAGGTCATCCATAAAGTGCACAGATATTTCTTGTATGCTCAATTTATGTAGCGCAATTTTAAAGGGAATTCCACATGTTTTTTTTTTGGCTCAGAGGATTTCTGGGAGTAATGCTGCACATTTGGCTGAGACATGACTTTGACTATGATTGCAAAGAAGTCTTGTAATGTTTATCCCCCCTAAGGCAAACACCCCAAAACTTCATGAACACACGCATCCAGGCACACACACTTTGACTGAGCCAAAAAAAGAATACAAATGTGTATTGCGAAATTTTGGGGGTGGTGGGAGGTGGCGGCTGAGGGTTTTGTTAGCTAAAACTCTTCACAGGAGCACAATGAGTGAAGATAAAGAAACATGCAAAGACAAACAGGGATTCATCTGTGTGTGTGTGTGTGTGTGTGTCTGTGTGTGTGTGTGTGTGTGTGTGTGTGTGCGAGCATGCAAAACCCCTCACATTGTTGTTATCTTGCATGTAACAAGAGTTTCACTGGATACAAGGTACAGAGATCAAACAACCTGAAAGCAATTAGAGCTGCATCCAGATGATTTCAGGGGCGACTACGTGCTGTTATCACTCCTCCATTATGAAGGATGAAAAATGACTGCTCTCTTCATCATCATAAAAAGGCAGCACTGGACACGCACAAAAAAGGTGCAATCAAAGCGAGAATCACACGACACAACAAAAGCGTTCGCCCGAGTAACACGATGGCATTTAAAAAGTATTTGCGTGACTGATGTTCAGGCTGCTTGTTTATGCCTGTCTGCCCATTTCTGCGCAGTGGAGCCGGAGTTGACAGAAGCCACACAAAGCAGAAGCACAGATCAACAGGTTATTAGCATAAGCCCAGGACAGTGCCTCACATAAATAAATAAATAAGCACATTGAAATGTGGAAATAATTCCAACAGCCCAACCCCACCTCTCACAAAGAAAAAAAAAAAAAAAAAAGACTGCTTTATCACTTTCTCAGCTTGATGCAGTTTCTCTTAGGGGGCTTTGCCGTTTTGTTTTGAAAGATTAAAAGTGGAGGAGTACAAGCTGGAGGGAAAGGAGGAAGAGGAGGAAGAGAGGGGAGGGTGTTTGGTGACAGAGGATGGAGGGACGAGAGGGAAGAGGAACTGGGGGGGGGGGGGGGGGAGGGTAATGTGTGGTGGTGGTGGTGTTTGTGTTATTGATGTGCAGCGCTGGCTCAGATAAAGGATTGGTGGGAGCCAACCAGCTCCTATCTGGCTCCTCCAGCCAAAGGCCTGTTTGCTTTCTAGGAGTTGCCGTCCACCAAAGTTTGTGTGTGTGCATGTGTGTGTGTGAGAAAGAGAGTGAGCTGGGAGGCTGGAGAATGGAAAGAGAGATAGTAGGGAGGGTAAGCGTGTAGATGCTTTTTTCGGAATTAGATTCTGCTTCCCTAACAGCACAATTAAGGTAGGATTGGAGAGAGAGGGAGAGAGGGAGAGAGAAATTCTCTGGGTTAAGCAAGGATAGTGTATAGTAATGGACTGAGCACAGTGTCACAGATGGAATATGATTACCATAGATCCATTTCAGTCCTGCTTTCAAAAAAAAAAAAAGGAGAGGAGGGAAAGAAAAAACAGAAACGCCCATGTGGCCGAAAATAATCTGAGGACAAATCAATATGGTTAGTAACGGAGCGTCAAAAGACCTTGATGAAGAGGCAGCTTTATCAAAAAGATATGTTTCATAGATGGGGCTCTTGATTTATATAGACAGGGGCCCTATGATGAAACATGAATTACTGGCTGGTTAGAATACAGGGATAGAGAAATGGAGGGATACATGAAGCAGCAGGGTGGGGGCTGGGTCGGAGGGGAGGGATCTCGCTGTCAGCACAGGGAGAGCACCACCTGCTGAACCGCCACATTAAATATAATTCTATATAATAAATAAAAACAAATTCAGAACATGACTTGATTACACTTCAGATATGAAATGTTAAAATTTTACCTCCACTCATCACTGAGGTGAGAATTATTTCTGGCTTGACATGAGAGAGTTTTTACTTTCCCACTATTACATACATTAAAATACATGCCAACTCAAGTTCAGTAAATTGCTCAGTTATAAACACTCGCAACAGCGCAAATGATTGACACTAGTTTACTGGCGGGGTGGTACTTTATAAATTTAGGTACAAAGTAAGTGAAACTTCTTAAGCCAGACAAGTTATTTGTAGCACAATATACAGAGAACATACTCTTGTGTGTATGAGTTGAAGGGGCTCAGATCTTACTCCAGCTACAATCATTACAAGAGGCAGAATTACACAAATACTGAGCTGCTGTCCCTAAAGATCTTCTGCCTGTCAACAAATAAAACTCTCAAACAATTCAGTCATACTATTCTAATATAAGTTCCTTCTTTTACAGATGAATAAATGTTAAGGGAGTCTTCATGGATATACTTCTCATCCCTGGATTGAGGTTCACCAAACGTCAAACATAGGATAATATTTAACAAGTGTGAAATAATACTTAAGGAGCACGCAAAAAATCTTGCTTCGCTATACTCCTTTATAGGTCATACTGTACATCCAGTGTTTAGTAACAGGATGCAAAGTTCATTGGTGCCAATGATTCACCGTTAGGATAAAAACAATGATTGCCAAGGATCTGAGTTCAGCAGCTACTGTGAAAAATTTAGCGATGCAGTAGTGATGATTGTAATGTTGTATGTAAATGAGGGTTACAGCTTTTTTTACCAAGCTGTACGATGCTTAGGAGCTGAGGCTTCTTATTAATAATTCACTTAATTTTTAATGTTTTTTTTTTTTTTTTTTTACATTTTTATCTTTTAACCCTTCATAATCTTTTTTATGGCCTTGGGACCAAAAGTTATTCTGAAGATCAACTTTCTTTGATATTTTGTGAATGACTCATGTCTTCCAAAAAAAGAAGAAAAAAAGAAAGAAAGAAAAGAATTGAAAGAAAAAAATGTTCTCTTCATCCTAGTCTACCTCTCCCTCCCCTGCTCCCTTCATCATGAGTGATACAGGCTCTGCGCTACCCTCCATTTGTTTGACCCTGCAGGAGGGGAACTGATGTGCTGATCCATCAGAACCGCACGGCTCCATTTACGGGATGGACCCCTGCCTCTAAAGCAGCTCTTCCAGCCGGCGCCAACAGCTGCCCGCCTGTCTTAAACACACGTCCACCAAGGGCAAGGGCAGATCCCCAACGCTAAAACTTAGGCTTCTCCAGCTTTGACTAGGTTGACTTGTGCAGCTACGAGGGAACGCTCTGTCAAAAACAATGGACTGCACCACATCTCAATGTCAGTCCCGGGGACGCACTGATTGAACGTGTTGGCTTTCTTTCCCATTGAGCATTGGTTTGACACTAACTTATGACTGTTTGAAAGTTGCAATCAATTACAGCACTGTCTGGAACACACAGACGGTTTAGTAGGGTTATGCTGAATAATTAAAGGCACTAGAATATTTCTTGGTTGGGTAAAATTTAAATGCTCCCAGTGCATGTAGGCCACATTCAAGAAACCCCTGAAACCGCAGCTTAGTATGTAAGATATTCTTTCTTCGGCTTTTAGTTCAATTTCTTAGCCTCTCCATACCAATGTCCCATTCAAGTTTCCTCTGTGCTGAAGATGTCATAGAGCGAACACACTTCTGTGGGGCCCCACTTTTCCAGCCCATTCATGGTCTCGCTTTGCAGGGGCAGAGTATGACATATCAGAGAGCAGACAGGGGCGGCGTGTGTGTGTATGTGAGTGTGTGTGAGGAGGAGGGGAGATTCAATGTTGCATGCCTACATGTAGAGCAGAGCAGGACCCCCCCCCCCAAGTGAGAAAGGGGAGGCAGTTTGGGTGGTTGGGGGACTCAACCAGTGTTAGCTGGCTTTCCACTTCCACACTGGCAGCTCAGTCATGGGACTGAAACTCCATCCGCTCTCTGGATAGGGGAGCCTGGACAATCTGTTTCAAGAAGAGGCTCTGGGTGGGGTATATACATCATAGATCTCCTTTTACACCAAGCCAGTTCATGCATCTTGAGCTAACTGAACAGCCAAGTGCAAATGCAGCAAAACTACTTCTGTTTTTGCGGTAAAAATGAAATTAGACTTGTTTCTAGATAGACATGATATGGCCAAGAGACACATTAAATAATAACTTTAAAAAAAAAAGTTTGTTGTGTCTGCAGGTCAACTTAAGTGGATATGTAGGAGCTGGTAGGAACCTGAAAAGGTGGTTGCCTCTTGCCACTTCTGTTATGTTTAAACCTTATGGAAACATAAATGAGTTCCCTTAAGTAATGGCCCTGGTAACAGTTTTAACACTGTGCAGATTTTAGTGTTGAACATTAACATGTCCTTTACGCCAGCTGACTGATTCATCCATGGAAACTTAAGACTCAAGTGTCCCCCATTTTCCCCTCACGCATAATACTTTATCTCTAGTGGAAGTCCAAGCGTAGCTCACTTTCCCATGCTCAACCACCATCACAAACCCCCTAACCCCTATCCAGCTGACTGTAACTCTAGCTTCATCCCAGGGTGCATAATCTCTCTCATGTTCCTGTCTCTCTCTCTCTGTCTCTCTGTCGTTGTCTAACTTGCCCCCCCCCCGTCCCGCTGCTTCAGGCTTGACGTGGAATGCCGCAGGTCAGGGCTAGGGCAGCTTGCGCGGCAGGGGGGGCAGGTGCTGTCACAAGGTACGTTTCCGTGGCGGCAGAAATACGCCACAGAGGGCTAATGACACGGCATCCGCTAGCCCCTACCTTCGCTCTCTCTGCCCCTATCTACGTCTGTGTGCCTACATTTGGCTCCCTCTTGGGCCGTGTCACGAGTTGTGTCAGTAGCAGTTGCAGTTTGGCCGGGGAGATGAACAGGGTCATGGGCAGAGGACTGGGTAAGAATCTTCCATTAAGGTTAGCCTGCAGTATGTAGCACATGATCTGAGTCAGAGTAGAAAGGAATGACTCAACAGCACATTCACTGCCGGATAAGGAAGAGCAACATATGCAACACCTCCTTAGGATGATACTGCTACCCTGCCTTGACAGGAGAGAATTTACAGTCCTACTTTCCACTTTTCATCCGGATCCTTCATGGATCCAAAACAGACAGGCGAATTTGTCGTAGTCACAAAATCTGATATCATTATCATTTGGATATTAAAAACTGTCCCTAATCAGATTGAGGTCAATGGGGTAGAGTGGTTTGAATTGTGAACACAACCTCTGCCAACATATCCCAGTTGCAAGAGCAACAGTGCCACTGCCCAGAGTGACAGTCAGCGCCGTGCAGCCACCACGCTGACAGAACTGTCCTCCTGCCGTCACAGTGTCAGCTGTCAGTGATGTGACGGTGGAGTATTTTGACCTTTTGCTAACTATGATGTCACCCTGTCATTTACATAGTTAACAGAGCTGTTGTCTGGGAGCCTGCATGTGTGTGTCGCAAGTACACACAAGCGCTCAGTATGCCTGCTTTCAGCATCTTTGCCTTTCAAATGAGAGTTGTGTTTGTGCAACACAATATCAAAATCACATCCCCATCTTTTGATTTAATCAAAGTGTAACCACTAAAGGGAAATTGCACTTGTAGTAAATTAAAAGACTGCACACACTTTGTATTAAACCTGCAATCTTCAAATATCAGATGAAACAGACTCCATAAACTGCCGCATAAAAACAAACACTCCTTTTCATTTCATCCACTTGATTCTTCCCACTACTCCTCATCACTCTTCAAAGGCGAAGGTTGACTCTCACAGCTCCAGGGTGTGCTTGTTCTTCGGCATGTCTGTATCCCTTGCCTCGTTACTGAGCTTCACAGACAGTATAATTTCAGCCTGACACCGCCTTGAATGTGCCGCTGTCAAGCCGGAGCACGGCGGAGTGCGAGTTGAGGGATGCAGGCTCAAAAATGTCACTTTCATTCTCGGCGAGATGAGAGGGAGAAGAAGAACGAGGGAAAAAAGGGGGTGGGGGGGGATGGATGGGTGGCTGGAAGAGGCCTTGGAACAACTGTTTAAATCATGACAGGAAAATGACCACAGCCTGGAGAGGTTTGTGTGCATGTGCGAGAGCGTGCTTGTCTGTAGAGTTTCATGTTTTTTCTTCTCTTGGTGTAAGTGTGTAATGTGACTGTGTATAAGTAGATCGAGGAGTTCAGGAAACTCTTGTATATTCAAAACTAAAGTGTATTTGTGTGAGAATGCACAAAAAAACTGTGTGTGCGTTATCTGTACTGTGAGCTTGCAAGTCCATCAAGTGTGTGTAACAAATGTGTGTTTTTCTTTTTCCCCATATGTGTGAGTGCGTGAGCCCGCCTGTGCTCCAGCATATCTGGCCCCGACTACAAAGCCCCTCTGTTCTTAGCATGAGCTCCGTCTCTGGGCCTTGTCAAACAAACGGCTCCTGGCGCCTCTCTCCTGGGCATGTGCCATGGCCGCTGCCAGGTCCGCCATGGCTTGTGGAGCCCCTGTTTCTGGCATCTTCCGAAGCGCTGCTAAGCATTGACGGAAGTCCCCTCCGTCCTCGTTTACATTCATTAAAACGGTAGCGCTGGGCTCCCCCAGAGCGTTGGGGAGGCTGCGCCAAGCCTGCCGCTGCCGATAAACCGGGGCCACCTCTCACTGCCCGTTCGCTTTGCTTTCTTCTGCTTTTCCCTGTGCCGCTCTCTGTCTGAGATGGTGCCCCACAGCACCCCTCTGTGGGCAATGGGCTCTGGTCTGTTGGCAGGATTCTGTGTCCGTCTTGGTCTTTACTTTGGCTTTTTTTTTCTTTGTTGTTTGTTTTTTTGAGTTAAAACGGTGCAGGTTGTCACTGTTCCAACTCTTAAAGGGCAACCATATGAAACTGCTTTTGAACCTGTTTTTTTTCCTTGTGTATGTTTCAGGGGATTTGGTGCAGGCCTCCACTGTGCAGGTAAAGCACTGAGAACAACTTCATGAGCCAGAAGAAGGCAAACAATTTGCTTAGTTCTCAATTCCAGTACTCGAACTGCTGCATTTAACTGCCACTTATGAACAGTAAACATGAGGTTGATGGTGTCCAGTCCAATTAAAATAATATGTAGTCTATATATTACAAAGCAAAAGCAAAAAATGGTCATCTCTGACCAATTCAACATTCCTACTACAGCATCTATAGTGAGGTTATCAGGTAGGGGGGTTGACTCACAGCTTTTCTCCCTCTTCACGATATAGGGTCTTGGATATGTTAGGTCTAGGGTTATGACGTGATAGTTGCTGAGTGGCTGGGGAACAGCGGTTACCCTCTTTCTCTCATTTCACGCCTGGCTGACTAAGATTCTTCATTGTCAACATGCTAACCCTTGGCTCAACCTCCACACGGAACATGAAGATGACAAACATTTGCTCGACACAACAACAACAACACAATGACCTCCACATCAGGGAGGGGAGCTGCTGCCGGGTGCATTCGGAGCTTTGAGGTGAAAATTGAAGCAGGTATGCGAGTAACATGCCAGCTCTACTCAGCCCTTAGAGTCCTTAATGCCAGAAAAATTCGAAATGAAGCTGACTGATCACTAACATCACTAGCTCCCCACTCCCTTGCGCCTAGACTGTGTCTTTGGGGTCATGTTGTTGTACCAAATGGATGTTTGTGTGTGATGGATGAAGGTAGTTGCAGGGGGTGTGGCTGGGCTGAGGAAAATATAACCTCTGGTGAGATGAGAGGATGCCACTCTGGAGGGAAGATCAAGGTATGCGCTGCTGGAAGAGAGACAGGCCCTTGGCTGAAGCGAGAGCAGGAAAAGCTGACAGAGTGGCTAAATAGACAGATGAGGGAGGCAAGTGTTAATTACAAACAGCAAGTAGGGATAAGGAGAGGGATTAGGTCAACCATGGAGCACGGAATTAGAGGAAGAAGACGGGAGAGGAAAAAAAAGAGCTGACTTTAATTAGCATTGTTGGAGAGGCAGTCACGTGTTTGTGTTAACCCCAAAGAACTAAGGCTAGCTGTCATTAGCATTCATATGACGAGGGCTCAGTACATCCAGGCCATTTCGGTAGCAATTACTTTAGCCTGGCTAGTGTCGACATGCTGGGACACTACACATAAAGATAGTCACTTGTGCTGCAGGGGCGACAGAGGCCAAGGGAGTGAGTGATTGAGCAAAAGCGACTGGATATTCACTCCAGCCAGCCTTAGCATGTCATTAACTTCCTCCCCATCCCCGCCCCACCACCACCACCCCCACGACTGGACATTATGAGCTTATCACATAGAGCAAAAGGGAATAATTACCCAAATACTATCCAGCACAGCCATCTTTAATCAGAGGAGTGTGTAATTACTGCCACACAAATGACTTCAGTTCATTACGAGGCTACCGTAACATGTCCAACGATGGATTGTTCATCATTCTAAAGTGTATTATTTACCAACGCCGCAGCAAACCAGGGACAGATAAATACACAATTGTCATTAAGGAGGAAAGGAAAAATGGATGTGCTGGTCAGACGAGCATTTGTCAAAGACGTGCATTAAAAGCCTAAAGTGCTGATTAGACATTAGAGGGCAAGTGAGACGATAGAGGAACCCCCAGGCGACTGATGGCATGTTTTAAAAGCAACTTCCACTTGATTAACTCCCTGTTCTCTGAAAAATCTAATTTCTGCATATTTACATTTACATTTGCATTCATTCTCTGACATACTCAAATCTGTTTATGGCAGTGCTTTATTTCTTCCCCGGCAAACTGCTCCGGAAAGCATTTCGGAAAAGGCTCGTTGTTTTTGTCTTCCTTTAAGTACACGTGATGTGTATTTTCCTGGGGTCCAGTAGCACACTAATCTTCTGGAGCCAGATGTGCTGGTAAAAGGCAAGCCACAAAGCCTCCACCACTAGACGTCTCTGCATCGCTCCTGGCCAGATATGATGCTGCATCCCTCGGGGCATTAGCTGAGAGCTTTGCTGGGCTCCAAATAGAACTATGCTCCTGCTCTAGAGACAGCAGCATAATGGAGCAGTGTGAGGGAGGAGGACCAGTCAAACTTTAGGTCTATCATGGAAAACCACGGGTACAGCATTTTCAAAAGTAATACACGTGTGTTTTGGAACGATAATGACAACCAAATTGTTTATTTAGCCATAGCAGAGAAGCCGAGCTCGTACTAGTGTGCGATGTGCGTGCCAGTATCCTGATCAACTGTTTTTACCTTATCACAGGACTATGTTTGAAAGCCCCATTAATTCTTAATCAAAACTAACTAACCATTAAATAAGAGTCTTTATCTGTGTATCAGAGAACAGGAAATGAACAAAGCCACTCACAGCAAACATATCAGCAACAGGAGATTTCTCCAACTTCGGGTCTTCATTGCAGCCTACAAAGATGCATTTCTGAGCTGCCTTTTATCCCAGTGATTATTGAGCCTCAATGAACCAATCAATCATGGCAGCATAAGGCAATTTTTAGAAAAAGTATGCTGAACTGCATCTGGATCTGCATCCGCTATGAGGCATTTAATGTTGTGCGATTTGGAAGGCTGGAAAAGCAATGCAACAACAACAAGCACCAGCAGCAGCATTTCCATCCCGATTGAGTGGCGGTAATTGTCGAGTTGTCAAGCGGGCTTTTGTGGCTGCAGACGGAGCTGGCAGAGCCCATCAGTAGAAAATTACAGAGCAAAAGAACAATCAGCTTCTCCTCTGTTACTTAAAAAGAAAGAGTTGCCCAACAACAGGGGGATCCAAATAGAGATGAAACCAACCCAAAAGGAGACTGTTTACCTCACGTTGTCTTTGTCTTGAGAGGGAAATGTCAACCGGAACCCAAAAGGAAAAAAGAAAGTAAAGGAGAAAAGGGAGAAAATCAACTCAGGCCGCCATTGCTCATTCCTCAAACATCTGACAACAAATCATTATGCCGTCACTGCAATTGATTAACAGTCACCTGGTAATTGATATCAACAAAGGGAGGCTTGTTCTTATTTCGAGGCTCTCGCAGCCCGGCCTCCTTTTGCTACAAAAACATTAGAAATGCTCTTTTTTTTAATGCCACTTGTCTCTAAGGCAACTAGCTCAATTTATCAACTGGTGTTCAGGGCAGTGGAATTAAAGCCATACAACTGCTCAAACGAGATCCCATTTTATGGTCTGAAGTTGTTGCAAGCACTCACATGCTGTTTCACCCTTCGGCTGACCACCCTCGTGACAGAAATTTCAGTTAACTGCTAGAATCTCTGCAAGATGTTTCACATCAGTTGTATCTCTGTTTCATAACATTTTTTTCTGAGGTCACCAACACTTAGTAGCAGTGTGTCTGGAGATTAAACGTCACGTGGATAAATAAACTTGATTAAGATACACAAAAGCACTCTACATGTACTGATTACAATAACCCATCCAATATTGATTTCTGTAGCACAGCATATTGACTTAAATGCATGTGTTGGGTTGTGTTGACAGGTTACTCACAATGTACCTTAAATGAGAGCTGAGGATCTGGTGTAACTGGCAAGGCAAGGTTGCTTGTCTGGCCTTAATCTTTACACATGTTTAATGCAAAGGCAGTGACAGGAGAGAACCCTGAACCTATAAGAGGGATCAGTCTGCCATTGGAGGGGGGTTTTTGTCACCATGTGCTTCACCGTTCATGTTTGTGAAAAAATCTGTACTGGAACACACACGTCGCCTCCTCCCCCAGCTCAACACACACAAACTGCATCTACTAGATCAATACCCTTAAACAAATCCTTAATCTGTAATTACTTGCCAACACCAAGCAAATGATAATCTCAAACATAAACACCCATCTGTATTTGAGGTGGTCTGCCTCTCTTGACATCTGGCTCTTGCTGAATTACAGTGGGCCCCCACGCAGAGTGGCAAGCGGGGGATCCAGCTCTTGAATCGCACAGGCTGGCTATGAAAGGTTCGTCTGTACCTTCTGTACGTTCCACAGCCCTGCTCCTACAGCTAAAGTATGGCAGCTATCCATCGCAGGGAGTCTCCTCGAATGGAGTCCGCCACGGGGGCTGAGCAAATAACAACACTTGCCCTGATGCTCATACATATGGCATTCTGCATTTTTTTTCTAGGGCAGGAAACAGGCTAAAGTGAGAGGAAGGGGAAAAAAGGAGGACAGGTTCTACAAACATAAAACGGTGGTTTTTACAGAGTGCTTGCCAGAGTGCAGAGTGTGTAGCTGTGTGCGTGTGCATTAAGAATAACACTGACTCATCAGTGTTAATGTAAGGTCTTAATGCTTCAGTTCATGCGGTGTTGGGGTTGGTGGTTGCGGTGTTCCTTTTCTGAATTTTTTTGCTGCCACCTCAGTACAATGGAGGTGAAAGGGATTTCATTTATGGTGCTTAAAGCATTAAAAATAAATACATTCAAAAAATGTAAACACATCATTTTAAAGCGGCGGTGTGCAGCCTTTACTTTGTCTGTAGTTTTCATAAAGACTATTTTTTTAGTAGAAAGAGATCAATTTAAAAATCTTGCCAAATAAAACCAAGACTATCTGCACAAGAGCCAAGTGGGAAAATATTTCTTTTTTTTAAGCTGGGCAAACCCTTGAAGAGCAAAGTAAGGAATGAAATGAAAGCATCAGATGCAGAGGGAGTGTAGTGTAGCTCTTGACATAAGTGGTTGCTTAGGTGATAGCCAAATGGCCATCAATTACTATCCATAACCCCAACCCCTTCCATCCATCGTCCTATGCCATCATCCCCCTGATGGACACTCAAACCCAATGGTAACCCCACCTCCCCCACTCTCACGCCCCGTCAAGCTGGGGAGCAATATTAGCACACGTGGCTTTACTTTCACCGGGGTGTCAGTGAAACCGGGAACACTCGCACGAAGATGGAGAGGGGACAATACAGTCTTCCGTTGCTAGGGAACAAAGTGACTTTCAATCCATGCGTATTTGTCATCATGGTTGTTCCTCGCAAAGGGATACGGGTCGCCACTCGAGGAAGGAACATCAAAGGGCAAAGAAATTTAGCCAGGATGTGAAGCAAGAGGAAACATCAGTTTCCTCCGATTGGTAACGCCTTGATGGTGGGAAAAGATGAATGGAGAGAGAGAGAGAGAGAGAGAGAGAGAGAGAGAGAGAGAGAGAGAGGGAATGAGAGAGTGCTTTGGGCCACGTTTTAGCGTGAAGAGGCAGCCCATTTTGCATGCCTGGCTTATCGGGTGTGGAGGTATGCCTGTGCACAATGTGCAGGTGTGATAAATAAAAATGTTTGGGTGTGTATATTTTTATTTAAGTCTGGGTGATTTTTGTCTTTGGCTGAATTTGAGCAGTGGATGTGTTTGTGTTTCAGCTCAGAGAGAAACTCCTGCGGGGGCTGCTGCTCCATATATACACACACACACACACACACACACACACAAGTGCATGCACACTTAATGTGTCTTTGCTGCACATGCTTTATGATATCTACAAAGCTGCTTGTGCACAAGTCCTTTGCCTGTGTGTCACATCAAGTGTACAATGTGGTGTTCATTGGGAGCAACATGTCAAAAGGGTTTAATGCCAATATCTTGCTCCCTTCTATGGCTGGTGCTGAAAATCAATACACCTGCGTTCTCCTTCGAGAGCAAAACAACACAAACACACAGTCATACACACACACTGCTCTGCTAGCATGCAGTCTCCCCAGGACACAGTGTCGCCCCAGGGCTAAGCTACACCTGTCCACCTGCACTTAGGTGGCTGCTAATATGTTTGATCCAGAGTGACAGGGTCCTCACCTCACAACACTTACAATTTTCTGTTGTGGGGACACAACTTTCAATTCTTGGTTTTACTGAGGTTTGACTGAGAGTTGCTGTAATTGTGTGTGTGTGTGTGTGTGTGTGTGTGTGTGTGTGCTGGACAAAAGCATATAATCCCCTGATGCATTTGGTTTAGCCACAAATAATATTAGCATTAGGGCCTCTGGACCATTTCACTCTCCAAAGGGACACTGATGTGTTTAGAGATTGGAATTTAAATCTAGAGTCTAGAGTATCCTTTCCTAAACAACACATTTGCATCTTTTTTGTGGCTATGAACTTGTTAAATACGCATATCTATGAGTGGCTGTCTTGCTTAACCCAGTCAAATGTCCAGATCATAGCAAGAAATGGAACCCCCCATTCTTCTCCCTGGTGGTCTAATTTTCTACCCGAATGATCTTGAAATTCTTTTTCTCTCTGTTTCCAACCGCACTCTTTTTCTGAGGCTTAGTGCCGTCTCGCTCCATCAACCCAAAGATTTATCATGTCCTGCAAAAAAAAAAAAGGAAAAAAACAAACAAACAAGCGCTGTGTGGTCATCCTACTGTAAGTGCTTCTAATTACCTCTTTAAAATTCTGCCAACAGGCTATTGAATGTCCACATTCTCATTTTTTCTCATTCCTTTCCACGCTTTCTCGTATCTTAAAACACTGCGAGCGATTAGTCTGAGTGACTTTATTCATTAGGGGCCCGGTCCTAATGATTATTAAACTCTACACAAGTCAGAAAGTAACCGCAGGGCTGCATGGTGGGAGAGAGTGAGAATGAAAGAGGAGGGGGGAAAAAAAAAGGGACAAGGGGAAGGGAGGCAGGGAAGGACGAGGAAGCTGGAGGGAGAGAAAAGAAAAGGAGAGACAAAAGGATGAGGATGAGAGGGTGGGAGAGATGATGAGGATTAAAAGAGAAATGGGGCAGGACAAAAGTTGAATATAGATGAATGCATAATTGGGGACAAACAGACTCCTGTCCCAACCAAAACTGTAATAAGTGCATATAAGGCCATGTTGTCCACTATGAAATTAGGACAGATCATTTCCAATGCGGCAGGTGGATAATCACCCGTTAAAATCAATCGAATAAATCATCCACACGGCTCAGAAACATGTGTATAATGCAGAAAACAAATGACAGACAGCAGATGCACCTATAAAACCTTGCAACAAAATGCACACACACAGTAAATAGTCTCAGGTGCTTAGGAAAAACGTGTACACACCTGGAAAGACTCGTGCCCGCAGCGCAAACATGCATAGGCTTTACCATGTCCCTGCTGCTCTCTAGCTCTCGTCAATCCACACCTGATGTTATCTGTAAGGGAGATTTATGCACTTGCTGGAGTGAATTTATGAGAGACGGCCTCCTCAGTCAGAGGGACGCCGGCTAAGAAATTGCTTTGTTGGGGAAAAAAAAAAAGAAAAAAGAAAAGGCAGATTTGAAAGATTTATTTCTATCTACACCAAGGATGCATGATATATTCAATCTGTTTATTTGAGTGAAACAATCATTTCAGGGAGGGAAGCCTACGAGACGCGATAAGGCTGAATTGTGTTTAGCGCCGCCACCCCCCCCCCAAAACCCCTGCAGTAGGGCCTGTGTGCACTTTCTCAAATCTATTTGGTTGTCATTGTATTTGTTTGCGCCAACCGGGGTGGGGGGTGGGGGGTGGTGGTGTTAGGGTGATGAATCATTTTCTGCCTTTTGTTTGTTTTGCTTTTTATTGATAGATTGATTGTTACCTTGGACACGAGCGTTGTGATGGAGGATCTTGGGACAAAAACACAAGTGGCAGCTCCTCGCCGTCACCTCACCAGTCAGACTGCTGAGCTCATAAAACATGATCAATATAGCCCCCTCCCGCTCTATCCATTCATCTATTCATTTCTTTCATTCAGTCTCTATACTTTGTGGACCAAAAAAAAAAAAAAGGCCTGCTGTCAAAAGTCCTCCTATCTTATACAATACCACAATAATTGAAAGCCATTTTTTACTCTTCCTCCTCTGTGTAGACACAGAGGTTCTGTGCACAAAATGAGTGAATATGTGATATGACATACAGTACAAACACTGGGGCTAATAGAGAGGAGAAACTAGTGCTTTTGGTGGTCCTGACGTTAGATGTCCTCAGAAAGAAAAGGTCAGGGTTTGATTGAGTAGCCAGTCACTGCTCAAACAAAGCCCAGTCTCAGAGGATGCAGAGGACGGGCACAAAGTTAGCATCGCAGCCCCCCTGGGTGTCCACACATGCCTCTCCACTTCCATCTTAGATAGGAAATAGGAACTGAGGGCATAGGGAAGAATAAAGGACAATCACTCTGGACTGTCAGGGACAGGTCAGGCAAATGTAAAAAGCAAAATGTATGTTACGTTTATTTGTATGTTTGCAGATACGCTGATTTACTCTCAAATGGCTTAAAATAAAGCAAAATGACAGAACATCCAAGGATTTGGTTTTTACTTGAAGGACAGGAACAGAGACAGCAGAGTTAGTTAGAATATTGCGCAAGACAACGGTGTCAGTCTCACTTCCTGCCAACACTGGAACAACAATATATAATCTGGGATAGAGGACTGAGTGGAACAACCATAGCTGACTGACAGCCTGAGATGTCTGGAAGGCAATTCAAGACCTAAACCAAGTTTCTCTTTAAATCTAAGGCTACCAGTATTTATAAAAGTAACATTTCAGAATAACATCAGTCAGTTTCAATAATGGACATGCTTGCAGAAGAAAAAATAAATTCAAGGCTGCTTGCACATAGAGCTCATTTTTGGCAATTCTGACATGTGAAGTCATGCCATTTACCACCTGCACGCTGTCTCGACAGTAATGATCTGAGGGTCTGAGTCCAACATGGAGGCCTCCTGGAGTATGTTCCACAGAAGAGATGCAGTATGACTTGTATTTGGTTGTGACACAGAAGTGGGTGGGGCAGTTACATTCCCTTGAAGAAACTGCATTCACTGACTGTGCAGCTTAAGTAGTCACTTTGTCACCAAGCTTTAACGCAACCTACCTCACTAAGGTGCACAAATAAATTTTGCTGTGTCGCCATTTCATTTCATTAAATGAACAATGATTTTTCCAAATCATTCTCCCTCCTTCAACATCCTAAGTCTTTGAGAGAAAATGGGGCACTTTCTAAAAAGCTCAGTACCAAACAACCTTTAAAGGAAATACAGCTTAATGCACTTTAGCACTAGCTTTGCCACTCAGCTGTAGAGCTGATGTCTGATACGAGAATGGGACCGTGGACAAAGCTTTTAATACCTGCGGTATTAATACACTGTTCAACCTTTGCTTCTCTGAGGTGAAAAGGTCAGGGGCAGGAGCTCATGACATGTGATGGCAGGTAATCCCTGATCACACTCTGGTGTGGTGTTTCCAGTCAAACTATTGTGTCTTGGACCCTAACCTCTGTGTGTGTGTGTGTGTGCGTGTGTGCGTGTGTGTGTGTCAGATGCTTCTGGTGTCAAGGGTAGGAAGGCCATGTTTGTCACTCTGCTGCTATCTAGACCTGGGGGAATTGCTCTCCCCAGTGGTGGGACTTAGTAGATTGTGGCAGGGCAATGGGCAAATAGGTGACAAAATCTGAGCCAAGGCATTTTCAGAGAAAAATGTGTCATGCCTCACATGCCTCAGCCAATTAAAGTGTCTGCACCTAAAGCAGAATTATAGCATAGTTAACCATAATGAGTTGCAAAGTTTAAGATCACTGCCTGCTAGACATAAAAAGAAATATATAGAGGGTGCAAATTCACTGAGAGTTTGGAGTAGCCCAAATCAAACCAAATGCTCTGTATATGCTGCACTGCTGAGAATATTAACATGCATGTAAGTGTTCATCTGTTCCCCATGTTGCCTACACACTGATCCATTGTCTAACTCCAGCAATGAGTGAGAGAGAGAGAGATTATTTTATAATCAAGTGACAGCTCTTAGATTATCCCATGCTCAGTCAGGTTTAAATGTTGAGACCTTCTTCTGCAGGTTACAGTACTTTTATGTCTTTCATTGATTTAGTGTCCTGACGTAATTTCTTGAAGCCAAATTCAATTTTGCATCTTGTTCACCGACTATGAAATCTTTGAGCTTTGATTAGATATTTATGAATGGACCCATGCATTTGAAAGTCTCTGGCTGCATTTGATTTATGTCAGCAGATAACTGTTCAAAGTAAATCACGGGCCAGTTGTCCTAAGCCCTGCCTGTGCAGTGTTTTTACTTTAACATGTCTGCCTTATAATTCTCGTACATTTCTATGTATTTTGAGTCAAATCTGAGCTTGGATTTTGTGTGTGTGACTGTGCAGATGGTGCGTTTTATCTGGACAGACATCACCTTCAGAGCAACGCTCCCCGGTGAGCAGTGGAGTTGTACTTGCTGAGGTTAGGAAAGTGAAATCCGGGGCTGGCAGTATTCCCTCCCTGCCGCGTGTTCTTTGCACTAATCTCCTGGTTGGGTCAGCGCAAGAACAATTAAATGAGGAGAGCCGAGCGGTTCCTCCAGGACCCTAGGGCCTTGTCGCATGAGCGGGAGGTTAGCTCGACACCACTGGTGGGAGAAGATGCATCATTAATGAATCAGGAAGTGGAGACCGAGCTTGTCGGCACCCCAGTAAACTCTATTAGACCACACCCCATTGCCTTTCACTAATGAATAATGTATGACGCCCTGCTGGTTCCAGGTGTGACTTGACACAGCAGTTAAAAAAAAGTATATGAATATTCAGTGGCGGGTGGTAATGAAATCAAAATGTTCAGTATGGGAGTCCGTTTTTAGATTGAGTCTATCTCTGCTGTGCGGAACTGGTAGACTGTGCTGATGGAGAGAAATGAGAGACTTTATATGCACTGACAGGGCTGAAATTTTGCCCTGCACTTTTAATGGTTTGTCTGACAGCAGATGGAGATGTCACTGTGTGCGCACTGATGGAGGCCATTTTGTTTTGGCAAAGCAGCGGTGATTTGTTTGTCTGGGAGGACACTGATGAGCAGGAGGACAGAGAAATGACCCATCGGTCAACACTAAACAGACTTCATTTAGTTGCTCTAACAGAGGGCTTCAAAATTGCACTGTCAAGGAAGACATTTGTTTCTTGAACACATGAGCCACTCCGTATGTACAAGGTTTCATGTCCTCATCTCCTTAAGACTGTATCAGGTGAGAAATGGCTGATTCAACGCTGTCACATCTTGCCTCAAACTAGTGAAGTTTTTTCATCTAGAACACCTGCTGGAAAAAAAACAACAACCCCAAAACACAAAAAAATATTCGCTGCTACATTCTTCTGTGTCCTTTCTCCATGCTCCACCACTCTCACTACAGATGACCATGGAACTCTGGCATTTACGGGGCCCATCAAGTAGTAGAAATACAGAAAGCTTGTGAACAAGAGAGCATGAGCCCGTCATAGACAAATGACCAAGCCTCCGAAGGTTAATGCCCACCATGTGTGGAACAGGGGGCCGCAGGAGGCCAAATGTGGCTCTAAAAAGCACGCCCCAGACACCCTGTCAGGCGCGAGGGGCTCTAGCCACTGATTAATGCCATACTTTGGCTAATTACCTCCTCAGCGGACGTTAGCTTTAATGACACGAGTCATCAGAATACGTCAGTGTGGATGGATAGCTAGTTGAAGGGGGGAGGGGTGTTGAAAGAAGAGAAAAGCAGGAGAGATATCAGCGCAGTCGAGCGTCAGAGAGCCATCGACTGCGCCTTCCCACCCCATTAGGTCGATTCCAGCACACCCGCCACTGTGCCGTCCATGTCTGAATAATAACTGCCGCTCAGTTGTAACCCCACCACCCTGCTGCCCTCCCCTCAGTCCACCAGACCAGCATCGACTGGGTCCATTTGGTACCCTGTGACGCTTTCAGCCAAACTCTAATTTACAAAGAAATAAATGGTCTCCATAATAACAAGAGCCTGAGTGCCCCAATCACAATGAAAATGGCTTAACCTCCCACAACAATTCATTCCAATGCAACTCACAGAGAGCCCAAGAAAGTGGACAGTGTCTTCAGCTGTTGTCCCGCCCAGCTGATGAGTTACAAGCACCTGATTGGCTCGGCGTGCTGTCCTACAGTGTGGTCATTCGAGCCCCAGCGGAAGAAGTGAACTCTGATGGCAAAGCTAATTTGGATATTCTCTCAACCGTGAAATATGGAAAAGAGTTGCTAAATGAGCAATTAATCCCACAGAGATACCATGTACCTGCAAAAACTTAGATGGAAGACGGGAAAAGAACAGACTAGAAAAGGGAGCAAAGTACCTTTTTAACTTAATGTTATAAATAGTTTGGAGACATTTAGATTTACTTGATATGATGACATTAACGTTTCTAAACTGAAAGAAAGTCAGCAAACTGCACCAGTGTTTGCATAAAGACAATACTTTTTGCCACACTTTTGAGCTATGTTTTGCCATTTTCCCTTTGAAGGTTCCGGCTAATTGCCTGTGGATGACTTTAGCCTTTTCATTCTCTGAAGACCTAATTGTACTTGTATTGTTGTGGAGGGCCGCAGGGCTCTCCTGGAAGTCTTATTTATTTTTGCCATTCATCAGTCTGTTAAATATAGTCAATACCACTGTCAACGTAAATTACACGGCCCACTATAGAGGCGACTTTCCATGGACGAGGGAGGCGAAAAGGACCTTGAGCCGGTGCCAAGAAGTGTTCTTAAGTGCGAAGCTGATGCTGACTCAGAGCTGAAAGAAGGCGATGAAAAAGGGATGAGATAGAAAGGGGTGGCCCTTGTCTTTTTTGCTCTCTTTGTGATGCGAGAGGAAAAGGGTTCATCCTGGTGCTGCAGACAACAAGTGCATGGCTTAAGTGTCTGATACGGTGACATGTAGCTGAAGAAATGGTTCTCTGTCCCTCGTCTTGTGTCTCTTTTAGGGACAGGGAGAAAAAAAGAAAAGAGTTCTGTGTGACCAGATTTCAGTCACTCTAACGAAATATTGATTCACACTAAGAACTGAATGTCAAGGTAAATGTTTGCCACTTTTCACTCTGTAATTATGTCTTGAGACAGTACAGACACAGTGCACACATACACATAATATTTACATATTAGCCTTCAACTACAGCAGTGCCGTTTTGTCCTTGAAGTTAAGTTGAACTGGCATTAAACTATTTCAATAACAATTTGCTCAAGACTGCCTCTGTCTTCTTTATTCAAACAGTAAGGCTCTGAATAATCTCTCTCATCCCCTGTGTGTGTATGTGCCTCACACAGACAGACACACACACTCGCACACTAATAACTAGCAATCATGATAATCTATAACTGCACTCCAGTCGAGTCCCTGGACAGGCATTACAGTCATGTTGCGGGCCAATAAATAACGGCACAAATAAAGCGCCTGTCCATTCTCGCACCCAGTGTGTATGCAAAATAGGTCAATAACACTATCCTGGAGGTCATTGCCAGACCGTTTGCTCCTTTATCGACTGTACTGCAATTCCAAAGGAATTAGGCTATGTCACAATTCATCGTAGCCGCAGCCTCTGGGTCTTTGACAAAAAGGGAGCCTTCTGTGGGGATGACAAAACCTATTTGTCTTACAAGGTTGTGTGTGTCTGTTTTGTTTCTGCTTCGCCTTCAGTGACCTGAATCAAAATAGAAAAGAGGCTTTCATGGTGTGTCTTTTATTTTAAGTTTTTGTGCCTTTGTGTTGGAGATGTATTTCTCATCTTTGATGGCATGGTTTTTATGATTAAAGCCTCCTGTTGTGCCACCCATAGTTAAAATACTACGTTAGATTACTGGTAACCTTGTTTGATCAAAAACCTGTTATCTGTTGCCTAATTCACAAGAGTTCTATAGCTCAGTCAGGAAATCAGTTACTTTCAGTTGTTTCCATGAGTATACTATTCTGCTATTTGTCATCACATGTCAAATCTTATATAATGATATACATATAAATTGCATCCCATCTGTTTCTCCACCTGTAAAGAGACAAAACTTTTTGGATGACTCATTCTGCGCTCAGATGCATACATAAACCCCTTTCAATAAATACTCTCATAGATTTTTGAGCTATTCTCTGCCCCCAACCCCGACCAACAAGCTTACTGATCATGGTACTGAGGTATGAATCTACTGTAGGTTTCAGTTTGCAACGTCACCAGGGGCTCTGTTCCCTGCCAAAGGCTCAAACGTGTGGCTTGATGCCCAGTTTAAGAACACGTCCTTTCCTTTCTGCCTCCTCTACTCATAATTAGGAGTGATGGAGGGGTTGAGTGATCCTCAAAGGCAACTGTCAGTAGCCATTTTATAGTCTTTGTCTCAACTACTTTTAATCTCACAGTCAGGCCCATCCCAACAGTTAGTTCCGCCCCCAAAATCCTGTTTCATGCAGAGACGCAGCAAATCATGAAAGAAACGTACCAATCTCCTCTCAAAGTCAGTTTGAGGGATCATTCCATGTTCCAAACTAGAATAGGCGAGCAACACCCTGATATCTCTGCATCACAATATATATAAATTGTAACTTTCTGCTTGCTTCATCTACAACCAATTATTATTATTTTAATTAATTAATTTTTTTTTTTTTTTTGGGGGGGGGGGTTTAAATGATGCAATGAATGCTTGGAATATAGTGCATATGGATTCTGCATCAAGAGAAGTTTCTGTGGATGAAATAACAGCAGCATTGGTCATTCATTGAAAAAGCAAAGCATGTGACTTTGACATCATTAAAAGATAGTGATCCACTACCCAAAATCTAAGTATGTAATAATGTGCACTCAGGTATCGTTTCTAAATCTACATTTGTGATTGGAAGTGTTTGATTTCTCAGTTTTGCTATCACACAAATCAGCCTCTGTTTCAGAACGAACCTAATTAGGGCTTTAGGATTAAAGCCACAGAAGGTCACATGAGCTCTGTCAGTATGCTTTCGCTATCAGACCCTTTTTACCTGTGTTAAGTGTTAGCTGGCGCTTCCATCACGAAGCCAGTGGCCCTGTTAAAAAAGCTGACAGACAGACTGGAGAAGAGTGTCTACAATGTCTGGTGGGTTTTGATACTGTCACAAGACATCTCTTCCTTCCCCCCCTTTCTGCCATTCTTCTTTGTCCATTGCTCCTACTCACTCCTCTCCCAGTCCCCATCATGATGGCCTGAGCATGAAGGAGCCATCTGTCACTCTGTGCTCATTCCTGCTCGGGTCCTGAGAGCCCGCCGCTCGCCTCTCACCCGCCTTGGCTGTCATGTCCGCTGGCTGACGGGAAAAGTGACGAGCGGCGACAAACGTCCCCAGCTTGAGTCTGTCAGTAACCCCCCACCCCCCCACACACTTTTTTTTTTCCTCTGCTCTCCTCCCTCCCTCCACATGTATGCACACACAAACACACACATACACAGAATCATCTAAATGTATACACCCGTCTATGCTTGAAAAATCTGCTCGCTGTATCTATACAGACAGCCTTCAGAGAGCTCACGTTCAATTGATTTTCTCCATTTTGCAACAGCATGACAATCTGAAGGGGAGAGGGTGAGCAGAAGAATAGAGAAGGGAGAAGATGGAGAGAGACAGGCAGAGAGTGGTATTCCCCCATCTGACCATTATGAGCGGCATGTCAAACGAGGGCAAGAGACAGAGGCCCTGACATGGGCCAGCCCACACAGGGAGAGGGAGCGGAGAGGGGGGAGGAGGGACAAGGGAAGCAGGGGAATAAATAGAAATGTGGATGTAAGAAATGGGAGGGAGGAAAGGGATTGTGAGGGGTGGAGAAAAAAACCCCGTAAAGAAAACAACGAAAGAGAAAGAACGTGTGGAATAATGAGGCGGGGCAGGTGGAGAGAGGGAGAAGGCGGAGAAAGGGCGCTCCTCGCAACCTCCCATCGATCGGGTACAGTTAGATTGGCTACGCCGCCCCTCACCTCCTCTCAGCCCTGCTTTGCCCCTTGATCACGCACCTCCTCCTTCTCCTCCTCCCCCCTCCGCCTCGTCCCTCCCTCCGCTCCGGACACAGGGGCCAAAGTGATAGACAGTGAGAATCTAGTGATAGCATTTGATTGTCAGCTGAAGTGGCAGTTATAAATTTACTCCGGGATAGCCACTTACTGTGACGGTTCGGGGGATTGAGTGTGTGTGGCGTGGGGCATGGAAGGAGAGAGAGAGAGAGGGGAAGATGAAGGTAAAGGGGTATCTCAGGGAGGGGCCCCTCCCTCTCTGATTTTTGTCTCCCATCATCCTTTGTAATAAAAGTGCTTTTATGGGTGCCACCAACAGACACAAAGCCCTCCTTGCACACACACACACACAACAACATAAAACCTTCAAAACGTACAAATAGCTGCTGTCTCAATTTGGGCAATTCAGGGCTTCTGCTGGCTCAAAAAACGAGGAAGGTCTTTACACAGAAAAAAATGACCTCTGCTTTGTGTAGTTTACTGGAGCATCTGTCTTTGTTTACAACATCTTGCTGATATTTGGAGGCAGGGGGCTTCTGCTGTGTGGCCATTTCGCAGCGTTCCCCCACCCGTCAACCCCCTCCCTCCCCCATTCCTGGTGGATTATACCTTCAATTTCTTAAAAGCCGAAGCCTCTGTGGGATGGTCCAATCGCGGGAGAGGGATGGGGTTGGGTGGGGGGGATGCAGGAAGGCAGTTGGCATTTACAAATGCTGTGGGTGCAGTGAAATATGGGAGCCATATTTCAACATGTGTGAGGCTGTTGCGTGCGCTGACACACACACACACACACACGCATATATGGGGCAATGTTGACACCTCCCACACATGAAGCATACAATTCAGGGGGAGCATGTTGTCATCAGTCTGCCAGCAGTCAGGTGCATTTGTGTGTATATGTTTGTTTGTGCATGTGTGTACCTTTGGGGGGAGGGGGGGCTGAGCGGGTTTGCATGGGTGGGTTTGTGTGCACCTTTGACACCAGCTTGACAGGCTCTTAATTGCATCCAGGGCCCATGATGCCCCTTTCTTTTGCAGACGGTCGCACACACTTTTCCAGATCCTAATGTTGCCGAGGACATGCAGGTACTGACTTGCATTTTTCTGTACCGCAAACCTGTTAATTAATCCTAACCCTAACTGTAACACTAATTGGCACGATGTCTAAAAAGATAATACTTTGTACCTTGACAGATTTTTGCATCTTGCATGGATATTTGGACCTCAGTAGGCATTAACAATTTGATCTTGCACACAAATGCTCCCACACACAGCCATAATGCTGACATGAACAGGAGAGAAAATAAGAAGGCAGAGAAATACTACAGGTATGTCTACCTGAAGGCACAGGCTCTAACTAGGAGCTAAACTAAACAAAAGAAGCTTTGTGTGTGTCAGATAACTTACACCCCCGTAGTTCCTGGGCCCCCTTATTTTAACTCTTTCCCCTGTTGTGATTCCTAGTTATCATCTCTCTAGTTCTTTTAGAAAATCTTAATTTCAGAGCAGTGTATCCACAAGAGCTCATAACTGTCTGCATCAGTCACTCTAACTTGTAAAAATCACATCACATTGAAATGGAATTACGATCTAGATGTGATCTCTCCAAAAAGCTAAGTTTGGTCTCAGTTAACATGCGTGGTCATTCTATATGAGTTTGGGTCCATTCATCTTATAAGAAGCAAAGTAAGCATATCCTTAACTGAAGCCAAACCCCATTTGTGGTCTAAAAGAGTCTAAAAGTCAGCACAGACATTTGCATATATAACAAGAAGAAGGCCAGCCACAAAAAAAAAAAAAAAAAAAAACCACACGTGTTAGTATTGTGTTGGAATATATCTCTTTCTGTCAGAAATCAGTGTCAGCAGAATTGAAGTCAGGGAGAGCCATCATGGCAATCCTGCCAAGCTCGAAAGCTGGGGCACAACAAAGACAGGTACGGCTATAAGATAAACAGAAAATGTAATTACTGTTGGGTACTGCATAAGATATGAGCACATTCATATTCACACACCTGTATAACTCACATACTGTACATTATGTTCCAGGCATCTTTCTGCACACCATGAGAGAGAGAGGAAAAAATAATGGTTTTTGTATCTGGAATTCAGCTAACCCTAAAATGACCTGCACTGTTAGCATCCCTCTCTGCAAGCCAATAGGTACTGCTGCTCTCCAGCTGGCTAGTCATTTAATAACTTGCAACTTAAATGCATATTGGATTCAGTATGAGGAATAATAATAACAGTGTGATAATGACACCAAGCTGTTAAGAAAAAACTACCTGTAATTGCATGTAAAGGCAATTTAAGGGCAATCTGAGCTAACACAGTTTTTAAATCATTTGTAGTTGTCTGTCTCATAGGCATGTATTTAGCAAATATTTCCTCTTCTGTGAGATGCATAGCCCACACACATCAATATGCTACTCCTTTCATTTTCTTTTGTTCATCTACATTAATGTTCATTTGTACACTAGTCAAGCTATAGGCAATAGGCACCTATTGAAATCACAGCAATCCCCAACTCTCTGCACATCAGCTTCCTGTTCAGTTCGTGATCACTGTATTCAGTAGTGATGGAAAATGCAGTTTAGGCTGGACTTGGGTCATGTGACCTGAACTTGAATCATAAAAATAAAGGGAAAAGAAAGAAAAAAAAAGAAAGAAAAAAGAAAGAAAAAATCATACAACCTCTTGCTGCTATCATTTCTATCTATTAAGTATTCTACAGTTGAGGAGAGAACTTGATTAAAAGTTTTGGAGTAACACTAATAGCTGTCTGTATAATCCATTGTAAAGAATACACAAAATTAAGATTTCTAATCTCTGTTAAGGATTAAGAGGTGGATGGTGATGTAACTGTGATGGAATACTGATCACTTACGAAATACAAGCAGCACTGTGTAGACGCTTTAACTTTGGTAAACAGGGGGCTTTAATGTTTGTTTTATGCAAGTTTTTAACTTTTTTCCCTTCTTTCCTAAGGTACTCTTCCTTGTTGTTGCTCGTCTCTCTTGATAACAAACAAAACAAAAAACAAATGGTAAAAAATACACCCTCGTTCCCATATCGCCAATGGGTGAAGAAGATATTTTGTTGGGTGTTTTAAAATGACTGGCTTTTTTTGTCTCCCTGAACCTTCCTGAAAATAAAAGTATAAAAATTGCATAGATTGGGCACTCTACTTTAAAAGTGACATTCAAAGGGCATTAAACTGAAACATTTAAAGTTCCAGGAAGGATCCACCCTGGATCCCTTCACTTGGATCTCATGATGTCAATAGCAACTGCCTAAAAAAAGACACTCAGCACAACAAGCAGTCACCTCAGTAACATCTGTGAATGAACTCAGGCTGCACTCCTATTAAAGCCAAATTAGATACTCGACATTAGATGCCTTGTCTCTGAGGAACCCTAGTCTTGTTTTTCTCCCCGCTATGTGTTTGTACGGGGACGAAGAGGCGGTGCGTGCTAGAGGAGAAACAGTTCGTTTAATATGGATTCAGGCGCTGGCGCCTTGCGGGCCTGCCCACTGTGGGCCTCCCAGATGTCACTGTAATTTCATTAGCTGCTGCGGCGACAATGAGCGCCGTGTCACATCAACACATCAAACCCCTAGGCCGCCGATACCCACGAGCCCGCCACATGCATGCATGTTAAAAAAGAACACAAAGAGTTACATTTCTGCACATGCATGCGTAAACACGGAAACCCACTCACTCACTTTTCGCACTCTCTCTCACACATTCCCACACTCTTCCCACCCCCTCCCGAGCTTTTTTTTTTCCCACTGGTAGGTCTCTGGTGGGCAGAGGGAGCAGGATTTCTTCTGGGGCTTTCCCTGCCTTCCCGTTTTAGAACAGCAGAGCTGGGAAGGAGGACATGTTGGAGGGAGAGGAGTGGAGACGATCGGATCGGCTTTGATATATGGAGCCAGCTTTGATGGTCTCTCCCTTCTTCTCACTATAAATAGCTTGCTACAGCTTTAGGGGAAAACGAAGAGAGTGCCAAGAGGAGGAGGAAGGGAGAATGAGGAGAGAAGAGATCCCTGGAGATAACATTTTGTTCTCATAGGTATGCACATGTATACACACACATGCATATACAACAATCTGACATGAAAGAAAAAAGTTTGAGCGCCAATTCTCATTGGCAAAGACGTTTACAATCTGACAAAGAAGCAGCGTATAACATGCACACACATACACACTCACACAAACATGGGTGTGGATGGAGAGAGGTTTAGGTGCCTTGGGCATGTTGCACACTAGAGAGGTCAGATTCCTTATAGCTGTATAGAAGTGACAAGAGTGTTAATGGGAGGCATAGTGAGAAACAGCACTAGTACATGCCAGCTGTGTATACTCTACCTCACGACCAACCATTTTGTTTTCACAGCAGTTTTCTCTGTTCCAGGTGATTTTAGGTGCAGGATATGCTTGAGATAATCCATCAAATCAAACGTTTTGTAATTAGCGTATCTTATCAGCTCAGGGTAATTAAGTTTGTAAGCAGGAACCAATCTGGATTCCTCCTCTCTGAGCTGGACTTGAGGATGCTCTGACATATGCATTTCAGTAACTTTCAAAAAAGCTTTTGGACAATCAAACCAGGAACACGAAGAATAACCGAAAGGAACATTTTTATATTGACATTTCCATGATACGCTAGGAATTTGCACCCAATATATTTCATCATATATGATGTTGCCATGTGTGTGCACTGGTAGCCTAGCTTTTTTCTTTCTCACCGGGTGATGGATTTCTGATTTCTGACCCATTATGCAAAAATCTATTCTATTAAGCCGACAGTAAATGATGAGAATGTATTTGACTGAAATAACTCATAAATATCACACAAACTTGAATGCATCTTTCTTGGTTTAAAAAAAAAAAAATCATAACTTGTTGGAACTAAATCAATTTACATTTGAGTGACAAGCCTTCTACTGCCCCCAAATCTATTTAGTTAAATCAGTAGTTAAATGTATTTAATGTATAAATATAATCAAAACAAAACTTGAGTTCTCTCCTGCATGGCCCCTGCTTCTGTCACATCAAACAATGGCAGCAAATTACCCAGCATGCAATTCAGTGAGGCCTAGAGGGCCAGCATCCATCCTACCTCACTGTAGCTTTACAACAGGCTGTCAATGACACAGCTTAAACAATGTCGACTGCAGTGGCCAGAAAGCGATTCAATTTAAGACCTGCTTTGCTCTCGTCCCCTCGCAGCGAGCCTTTAGAACCTGCCGCCTTCCTCTCTCTCTCTCTCGCCGTCACACATGTACACAAATCAAATGTAAACATGCAGACGCCGAGTCTCCGTCAGCCACGGGGGACGGGCGGGTGGCAGCTCTCCGTGTGCACTGCCTCACTTTTACCACCCTGAAACAAATGACCGGTCCTTACATTTCCTTCACCCCCACCCCCACCTGCCGTCGCAACACTGTCCCACCTAATCACTTGGCGTCGGCGAACATGACAGAGCTTTGCCTCAAGTTATGACTCCTGGATGATGACACACTTAGAGACCGGTGAGGGAAGTTAGCGCCACAATAGATTGATACATTTGTCGCTTCTCTGAGGACACTCACCCCCCCACCCCACACTACCACCAACAATAAATGACAAATGAGTTTAACTGCCACCGTTAAAGGCATTTATAGTATTGATCTGGCAAGAGTCAATAGCCAGTGCTATGCTCAGGCACTCATAATATTACTTTGAGCAGTGTGCACACTTGCATGCGCATAAATACATACCCAGAAGCACACATACTCTCTAAAAAACAAAAGGAGGAAAATCAATGGACAGTGGTGCTACTAAGGGAAAGACTAATGTTCCTAACTAATGAAAATAAACACATTAGGAATGTACGGCGTTAACCGACCTCTGCATTGACCTCACTCCATCTTGACACAATTAATCCCTCGTTAAGGGGGTAATTGTTTGCCACTGCTCATATTTATTGTTGATCGCAGTGGCGAAGGTGCCCGCTGCGTCTGAGACCAGGGTGAAGCCCGAAACAGCACACACACACACACGTGCCATTCACACATGTGTGTGCTGAAGATAGCAGCGGTGGTCTTGAAGCGCCCCAAGTCGCCGGGAGCGGCGATCAATAAGGAGAGGGAGCGAGCCGGCACGGGCTCTAATTGAAATGAATTTGGCGGCAGATAGATAAACGATTGGACATGTAAAGAGAGAGCGAGGATAAAAAGGGAGGGTTACTGGGAGAGGGGAAGAGATTGAGATTTTTTTTTTCACCTTTTCTCTCAAAGGGCGAATGTCTAGGGAGTCTTCAAATGAGAAATACGGTCACTTTATCATTGGCAGCGACCAATAGGAATTTTACACAGGGCTGAATCAATCATGCCGGGGTTTAATATGGAAAGGGATGAACAGAGGAATATTTGCACAGTGTAATAACACCGTTTCTACATCCTGTCCATTTTGGTCACTTGAGTTCGATTAACGCAAATACCCATTACATCTGTGCCACTGTATCCCAGTAGCATCTTCTGACATTTCAACTACTATCTTGTCAATAGAGTGGTTCAGTTTAACTGCTGACCTTACCATGCTGCCGTGTGGAGGCACCTCTGCACAAAAGCCATATAAACCAAGACAGATTTAAAAAATTCAAAATAATCTGAACTCATGCACATCACACTTAGACCATTAAAGTATTCCGGACACTATTGCGACCCTCTGAAACTGCTATGTGTATTTTTATCATCAAAAACAGAATGCCTATTGTACAATCAGATGATTGACAGCTCAGCTTTCTGTGGGGCTAACAGGCATGTTGTCTGAGGTCAGTCCTGCCGCCACGCACGTGTTCCTCTACGGGGGCTCGCACCAGAGTTCAGCCCCCTACAAACATGTGATCTTAACCTCCTTGACAGAAGGAGCGTGCCAACACGCCCAGCGCAACGCTTTGTGTACAGAGGGATCAATGCGCCATTCCTGTAACTACATGGAGACAGAGGGACGGCTGTGTAAGGTAAGGAAGAGAGAGACTGGGAGAGAAAGAGTAAAGGAAACAGACAGAGAGAGAGCTGGTACACATGTAGGAGATCAATTGTGTGTGTTGTTGTGGGTGACCAGGTGTCCTGCACTATTTGTGTTACATAGACAGAGGGGCCGTTAACCTAAGGGACACTCGTTGTCTGGGGGGAGCTGCTCTTCCAGGACAGACGCACCCAACCAACCAGTAACCTACATACACACTGTAAACATACACTTAAGTGTAAGCGTAAACACACACACATACACCCACTGTACATAATGTATCCAGTAGTCACTCCTCCAGCTTTTACTCACCTTGTGATGCTGCCTTTGAAAGATGTCTGTTTGCTTGGTATTGAAGGAAGGGTGTTTGGGAAGGAGGTCAAAGGTTAAGAGATGGTAATGGTGCAGAGAAATACCGTCCTTGTGGCAATTATGAGGACTTCACTTCTGCACTACGGCTCATTGTGGGGGAAATGTTTTCCACGTGTGTGGGGACCCTGATGTGGGAAGATGGCTAAGGACTAAAATCAGGGCTTCACATGTAACTGCTGAGCCAAGTTAACAGCAAACCTAACACAATAATGTACTGTAATAACAAGTGAAAAACATCTTTTAGGGAAAGACTAATTCTATATGTTATTTTTGTTTCTGAGTTGAATTTCAGATTATTATTTTTTTTGCGGTTGTTTTGCGGTTGTGGTTTTGAATAGAGGTTTTTTTTTCTTTACAAAACAGTGTGACAATTCAAGTATAAATACAGAAAACTTTAACTACCTGAGAAGGGAATGAAAGGTGTGTCGTCGTCCAAGTCCACCAGTGCCAAATAGGAACATGGAAAAGAGAAGACAGGAAAAAACAATCAATAAGTGACAATAAAAAGGCAATCTTTAAGGAAGAAATGTGAGAAAAACATCTGATGAATGCTGCATCAAGAAGAGCAATACCCCTTATATTAGTGATCTTTGACTCTAATTTAATTGTCTGTGATCATCACCATTGATTAAAATAGACATTTATTTGTTTTGGTAATGATGTCTGTTTTATTCCTAATTATTAAACCAATTGCTCAATTAAAAAGGACAAATCATCGACCAATCAGCTGTCTGCAGGCTAAACTGCTCTGACAAGCTGATGTGGTTACAGGACCTGACCACACCACCACATTTGCTCCACAGCAGTTGCGGTTATGAGAGTGACCACTTTGTATGGGGGCGACCATAATTAAAACATGCTGTGCTTTAAGTCCACTGCAAAATGAAGCAAATTAAGCGGCGGA
Organism: Lates calcarifer; assembly: GCF_001640805.2. Taxonomy (NCBI): domain Eukaryota; kingdom Metazoa; phylum Chordata; class Actinopteri; family Centropomidae; genus Lates; species Lates calcarifer. The sequence goes on along the minus strand of NC_066847.1, from coordinate 19,601,993 downwards.
AAATGAATTATCATGAAACTCCAAAGAGAGGGATGATGGATGACAGCTGTCTGCCACTCCTGACAGTTTTTACATTTGACTTTCTAATTAATGTGGGGATTTAATGTGTTTGTTAATTCTGTCAATAGCAATTATGTCTCTTTTGGCTGGCTCTGCCACACGCATGTGCCTGATTTTATGCTAATGTGCTGTTCTGTATGTGTCGGAGCCATGACTGCCAAACGAGCCTGGCCAGCAAATGGGCTTTGGCTCCCCGCGGAGAAAGTGCTATGCTGAATATACATAACACGGCATATGAATTCTAGACAGCTCCGCACTGTTGTATGCTTAAGGAAATTGGCAAGCGACTTGGGGAAGTGAATTGAAATGGTTTGGTGCATGAATGTTGGAGAAGGATCATGTTTACCGTACAATGCAGATTAACTGATGGTGATTTTAAATGGAGGAAACAGAAAAATAAATGACGCTGCAGCATTAGGTGCAATTCTTGCGGGCTAAGAACCACTGTATATTAGCAATATCACTTCCACTTGAGTTTTCTTTGTCATCTAATGTTAAAAAAACTTTTGATTTCAGTTGTTTCATCTGCATTTTCATTGAGAACTCCAAACTGTTTGAGCGTACAGTCTAAATAAAGTTTTCTGTGAACACCAAGTCCTTGGATAAACTTTTGTAATAAGGTTGCAGTCTTAGTACTTGTTTGAGGGGGATGGAGACAAACCCTGCTTAGTCAGCACTCAGTGCCCAAGGACAGAGGGGCCGCTGTTGAGGAAGAAGTGAGGAAGATAGATTTAACTTGCTGTGGGACAAGTCCCTTGCTACCACCCACTCCTCCTCTCCTCTTTCACCTGGCCCTCCACTCTCTTGCGCAATATCAATCCCCGGTCCGCCCTCCGCCTTCCACCTTTTCGCCCCTGCACCCTACACCCCTCCAACACACACAGAAATACACTGAGGACATCAATCACAGGCCTGCTGTTACCTTAAGTGACTCACTTGTGACACTCTAAGGTTTGGCTACTGTTTCTGCTCACTGGGGTTCTTTGATTTTAGAGGAAGAGTGTGAGTGTGAGTGTGTGCGTGTGTGGAAGTGAAAGGCAAACAGTACTGATGAGGCTGTCAGCATTCATTTCACTTTTTCAATTTAGACAGAAGTGCTCCCTCTGAATTGACCCCTTAAAGTACACAAATTAGTGCTGCTGATTATTCTACTGTGGATCCAGATAAATGGCAGAGCCAGACAGATAAAGAAAATTACTGTTAGTTACTTTTTTTTAGTAAGTTGGTACCACTTCCCAGCCAGGAAACGTAATCCTCCAGCATTAAAACTTTATTTGTCCTTTTATGTAGTTCTTTAATTCTCTGGGAAGGTCCTCTAGTTCTGGAAATATAGCTACCAAAACTTGTTTACCAGCTACTTATAAACATTAACATGTGCAGACTTGATGGACTTTTAGACAGTGAGAACTCCACAACCCTTTATGAATGACTTCCTAAAGGAAATACATGGTGTATTCCTCTAGCCATTTATACTCATGATGAAATTGTACTCGAAGTCATTTCTGAGATATCAGAAACCTGCAACATCACTAAGACCTGGTCCAACGGGTTAAACTTGGGGCTAAAAATGAAATGAGTGCATCATTAATGCAGCTAATAATCTTTCATTGCACTAGAAAACTGGGCCACAGCAAGCACAGTGGTTGGCGGTTGATGTTTACAAGCCCTCTAACCTGAGTGTTCTTGTCAACCTGTTTCCCCAAAACCTTAAAAACCATTATTGAAAAGTTGTAGTAAACTGTAGTTTTCCTCCTTTAACATTTGTAACTGCAGGCATGGTCCTGACACTTGCATGTAACGTGATTTACATTTTTGACTTGGTAGATTCTTGGGGATTCATGTTCTATGATCATGGGAATGTTCATTCCTTGGCTGCAGTCATGAAAACATTACGCTTACTACTACAAGTGCTTTTCATAGCAGGAACATTGTATTCATAATCATATCTTAAACAGGCTTCTCCCTCAGAAATACAGCAAGAAAGACAAAGGCAAACCGAGGGGAAAGCATTTTGGAGAGCTGTTTTTAGCTAAAGAGGTCTCAGGTTGGTATGGGAGACGAGGTTTTGGAGTTGAAGAAGCCAGAGGGAAAAGCAAGCAGTACCTTGCAGACACAGTACATTACTTTTTCATCAGCACATGCACTCCCCTAAGCCTTGGTCCATGGGGGTGTGCGTATTGAATCACAAGCGTGGCCCGGGTTCTTTCCCCCCGCACTCTCATATATTGCACACTGTGGGAATGGAAGGCATGGTAAACTCATATAAGCCACAAACCCACAAAATGCTGTCAAAAACTGCCGACAAATACAAATAAACATCGGCTGAGAGATGTGCATATCTCGCATAAAACACACGCAATAACGCGAGTGGCATGGGAGTGAAAATATGACTTGGGTATGGCACGCAAGTACACAAAAACAGGATCAAAGTCACAATTTCCACTATAACGATCTTTCATCATAGGAAACTATTAGAAGACTAATAAGACTTAATGAGGAGGCAAATAAAAGTGTGACCAAACAAATCAGGGGTTGCAGGGGGTTTACAAGCCTTGAGACTTAGAAGGAACTGCTGCCGCGGGTGCTGCAGGACGTGACCGCCATGTCACATTTACAACTTCACATCAAAACCTCTTTGTGTCCTTGCCAAAGTTATCAGTGTGTAATTACCACTTACTTGCTCTTTATTACATATCTGGCTTACTTGATAAGGCCCAAGAGGCTGTCTCCCCATGTGTGACATCAAAGTATAGCTGTTTAAATCTACAATAATAACCTCATAGAGCAGGTATGATTATGGGAGGTAATTTGTGGCACTTATTTTTGCTGGTTTCGTACGGCCTGGAGAAATGCTTCCAGGGTAGATATGAGAATGTCCATTATTGCTACTTAAGAGAGTGGAGAAAAGGAGCTTGTGGCAGAGCTGGGGAAGCGGAGGAGGAGAAGTCAATCAAGACAGGAAGGATGTTCATTCTCTCTCTCTTCTTCTTTAGTGGGCCATAAAAGCTAACGGGCCCGGAACAGCGCTCACCTCGGAATCGCCCGATTGCTTTTTTTCCCCCCCTTCTTCCCTCCTGCCTCCCCTCCCTCTGCTCCTCTAACAAATTGGCAGCCTGGACGGAGGTGAGGGTCATAAATAAGGAAAACGGTAGTCATTGTCACACGCACGTGCTAGCATGCACACACACTCCCCACTGTCTCACATGCATGCACAGCTCTAGGCGCTTTTTCTCCCCCCTCGCTGAAGGTATGCACACATAACACACACACACACAGGCACACAATGTCGAGCACTGCAAGGTGCAACCCAGGACCTCCCCAGGAATGGCCATCGTTCATTTTTTTTCCCCCTCTCCATCGTGTTACTTCAGGTAGAGAGAGGGGGAAATGTGAGCAAAACTTCTAAAAATACAGTCCTACAGAGGAGTTGGTGCCACCGCAGAGGTTAAACAATCCGAGAGCTGCAGGCAATCATTCAATTTAAAACGCACCAGGAGCCCTTGGGGCGCGAGGGGAGCAGGACGCATAAAGAAATTTAACAACTCAATGTTTTACAGCCCACGAAAATGAAATCTGAGTACAGGAGTTTGGGTGGGGGTGTGTGCATGGGAGGGGGTGCTAAGAGCTAGCTGTGTGGTCCATACACACACCCAAAAAAAAAAAAAAAAAAGCCAGACCAAAAAAAAGGGGGTGGGGTGGGGGGAGTGTTGGGGGGTCAGCCACTGAGTGTTCAGTTGAGCTCATGACCCCTTCCCCAGTACACTGCCGCGACAGTGAGCCGGCAGCATAGGAGGGACGGGGGACAACAAATAAAGTCTTGTGGTGTTGTCTGCTTTCTCTCTTTCACCCCTGCTGCTCTTGGGCTCATATATACGCAGTAGTATGTCTACATGCTACTAGTTTAGTGCAGTTTAATAAATACTTTTCACCTCAAATGACAGAAAGCAATACTGATGGGATTGTGTCCTTGATTCAACCTGAGACAAATCAAGAAAAAAAGAACAATCAGAAAAATCTAAAGGGATGAGACGAGACAGCTACTGACAGAAAATAAAAACAGACTTTGGAGATGGAGAAAATAGACAGAGACAGGCTGATAAAGGCGAAGCTGAAGAAAAAGACAATGATACATACAGAAAAAGACAGGTAGGACACGTTGAGACCCGGACAGACAGATGGACGGACGGGTGGGCGGGGGAAGGCAGACAGTTTAGTTAAGCCTAGGGAGGACACAGTGCAGCTAACCAGCGAGAGCTAGAAACAGAAGTGTGTCACATGCAATGAAGGCAAGCACACAAGACGGACTGTATTTTTAAAGACTTGAGAGGACAGTTGGTAGTGCGGGGTAGGATGGGTTCAGGGCGGAAGGGAAGAGAAAGCTGGGGAGAGTGGGGAGGTCCTGCGACATACAAAATATTTCTATTAAACTTTTACTATTGCTTTCTTTCAGGCACTTTCATTTTAAGTGACTTATGCAGCTGCTTTGCTACATTTCAGAGTTAAATATATTGTACTTTTTACTCCATTTATTGAACAACTTCCACCCAAGAAAATGTAAAATAGTTTCAATTAAATATTATATTTAACATGTGTATATGAATAAAATACTTACAGGAAAAGCCTCACATTTGAGGGCTGGGATCAGCATGGTGCTAAAACCACAATCAGTTACTAGTTTTTCAGTTACATTTCTAGTACTTTTACTTACATAACACTTTAAATGCTGTACGAGTAGTGGATTATTTCACATTTCAGAGTTCTTTCTTCTCTAGGTGCATCACATGGTACATTTTCACCTTATGCATCATTTACTTCAGCTCTTTTTTTGCCTTTGGCACCCCTCTCATCTTTCAACCTGCAGTATTGTGTCTTTAATGTGCCATTATTTTCCTCTGTGCAAACTAATCATCTGCCAATTTCCTCTTACCAACTCAATTTCTAAATATTTTATCTCCCACTCCTTGTTTTGTCTTAATTACTCATCATCAATCCTTCCTTGTCCCCTCGCCTCTTTTTTAATACTCCGCTACCTCAAAATATCAGCTCACTCCTTCTTTATTCCATTTCACTCCTCTTATACCCCGCAGTCCTCCCTGTTTAAAAATACTTCCATCTATTCAGCACACTTTCTTCTTCTTTATTACCATTCCTCTCCGCTGCACTCCACGCATCCCTCTTCCTTAAACTTTCCCCCTTCCTCTCTTCTCTTTCTTCTCCATCCTTCTTCCACTGTCTCCTCTCTGTCCGTGTTCCCTTCAGCACATCTTCCTTTCTCCATCCTCTCCCCTGGCAGTGCCCCCTCCACCCCACCCCACCCCCCACCTGGCAGAGGGCCTGAGTGTGGGCCTGTTTCCTCAGCAGGCAGCCGACCGCTGCATGCCCGCATTGTGAGCAGGGGAAATGTGCTCCATTGTGTCTGTGCGGCGCTCGCCCCTCGATGTGGAAGTGGTCTGAATGCAGGCTCGTTAACCAATCAATAGAGCAGACGTGTCTAAAACCTTGTCCTTGAAACCCCTCTCTGCTTTTGTTCCACGCATGACAAATGAGCTAAGTGGAAGAAAACATCCTGTATTTTCTTTTTTAATTCCAGTGCAGATTTTGCCTTGTTTCACAGATTTTTCTGTAATCACTCCCTCACACTAAAAAGCAATGTGACAAACCTGATTAGAACATTTGGAAGAATCAAACAGCACTGGTTTTCTTCTGGGTGAATCATAGAATGTATTACATGGTAAAATGAGAGCTACACGTCTACTAAAGGGGAACATATGCTTGATTGGCAAGAAGGGAGAGTTATGATTGCACAGGAAGGGAAATGAGTCATCCCCAAACAGATGAATGGCTTTAAACATAGCCTAATAGAGTTCTCTGATGTGTGCATCAGGTAAATTATCCCTTTTAACCTATAAAAAGATGTCAGCTACATTCTAATTCATTTCTGAACGTGGTGTCAGAAGAGGGACAGGATCATTTTAATATTAATTGCAATAGTTAAACGACCTGTTTTGAGGTACTTTAACTTAAAGTACAGGGCACTTTATGACATCTAACGTCTTCAAGCTGCTGGATATGAGCCACTTGGCAGCGTTTGCCTCTCCTCTCCTCTCCAGACACAACTAGACACAATCTTATAGACACCGTTAATTCGGACATGCCAAGGGCACTTTGTCAAGTCTGTGCTGGGTATAGGACCATTAGCAAACAACAGTAATGTTACCAATAATGCAACCATTCGCTAGAGACCTCTTTAAAGACCAATAAAACAGATTTAACATCACTGTCCATAGTGTGAGTGACCTAATTCTGCTACTGCTGCTTTATTGTTTTTTTCAGCTTTGCCAGTTTTTGCCAACTGTTCTACTTTAAAACTGTTAGGCAAGTTACTTTAAAATGTAAGCAATAACTCTGTACATGTATACATTACTTTAATAATTAATCAAAAGCAAAAGTAAGTTGATAACTAATTACTTTACTTCTGTTCTTCAGCATAGCTCCTCTACATGTGCCTTTAAACAACGTCAAAGCTTCCACAACACTGACAATTCAGTATTTGACATGTAGAAAAAGAAAACAAGACATTATGCTTCAACAGAGTATTACTTGGTTGAATAAGTAATGTGATTACTATAATCCCTTACATCACTCATTACCAAATAAAGTAATGGACTGTGTAGTAGACTTTATACTGGTGTGCTTGGATTGGCCTCTACTGTCCACTGTCTCTACTCTCTACTGTCTTGGCTAACATCAGGTCGCTCTGTAACAAAACTGACAACCTCCAGGCTCAAGTTCACCACCAACATGAGTTTGGAGATGCATGGCTCTAATGGAGACATGGTTCAGGACGGAGGATCTGGATTCAGAACTGACCATAGACAGATTAGGGGGTTCTCAATACAAGGACCGGAAGGCTGCAATTACTAGGTCCTCATCTGATGGTGGTGGTGTATGTCTCTGTATAAATATAGCCTGATGTTAAACTGGTGTTTTATTAAGACAAAGACTGTTCACCAAGGAATATCGAGGTAGTGTCTGTGTCCATGTATGCTTTCTGCTTTCCGCAGGTCTTTGACAGTGTGGTTTACTTTCACCCAAAGGTGAATGACACCTCAGTAATCAGTTATCTCGAGACACTTGCAATTTAGATTATTTTGTCTAATGGTCACTGTAAAAAACACTTTTGTCCCAATATCTTTAAAATGTTTTAGGATTTTTCATACTCATAATCTACTTTGTGTTTATCTACCGCTGATACCACTGCCACCACCAATAATAATAACAATAATAATGATAATAAAGTTGACTTTTTATTACTAAATAAAGACCAACTACACAAAGGGAACCATGAAAAAAAATCTTGAAATCCTGATGCACCAAAGAGTTAAATTGATTCTGCGCCAGTGTCCGATTTACTCCCTGGCATCGAATCAATCCAATCACCCCCTGAGACGTCTAGACAAACTCTAATCACTTACAATTCAGAGCAATCACTGTCATCCCATGATGCATTTCGTTGGTGATAGGATGGGTCTCTCTCAGGGCGACAGTGCCACGATCACCCAGGCAGCAATTACAGTAACAAAACAGCTTTCAAGAGCGTGACAGTGATTCGGTGATCATGTGACACTGAGTAGCCATACAGTGTCAGTAATTATACTGTTTATTTATACCGCACGCTGTATGCAATATCAATCTGTCAATATCAACATGATTCGGTCGACACCTTGAGTTACTCTGCTTTAAAACCACACATCGGTGGAAAAATATCTTTTCTGAAACGGAGGGCAAAGCCTAGGGCCATGGAAGAAACAGTTGAAGGGATAAGGGAGTATGAAGGAAGTGATTTTGTCTGTCTGTCCAAGTTTTAAACGGTCTAAACGTTGACAGCTTTAGTCACTCATCTACAGCTAAAAATAAAAATGAAAGAGACAGAGGAAGCAAGGAGAGACTAAATAAAAAGGAAGAAGGGAGGGCCAAGCGGAAGAAAACAACAGACCTATACTCTACTGTCTCTAGTGTTGCCTGTGTTTTACCTTTAATCCTTCCTATCTTATTTTAGTGGAGGAACAAGCCTTGTGCCTGTTTACTGGGAGAATTCCTTTCCAACAGTGAGACTGAGGCTCCCAGGGCTCAGTATTTGTCAAAGAAACTCCTGCTCAGGCCTCAGCCCCAGCCCGGAAAAACCCTTTGTCAAGCAGCCAGCATTTTTCATTCTAGTGTTGTTGTGTCTCGGTCTCACCTAAGGCCATTAAACTCACAAAAGAATAAATTACATTAATTGCCAGTCTCGATGAGAACAGCTGGGCTGAGGTGCAGAACAACAACGATAAAACGAATTACAAGGAAATAAACCCCGGGTAAGAGAAGCAGCTCTCCTGACTTTCATGGGGCGGATGGGGGGGCGTTTTCAAAACAAAATGGCTGCTGCTTGATGCATTTCACGTCGCAGGGGTGGGTCCTCGTTTTGGTTCCGCATGAGGATAAGTCAGGGAACGTATTTGTCTTTTTCCTGGGTGAAGGCGTTCTCCGCACCCATGCTGCCCCAGTTTATCTCGACACCTTTCACCATTAGGGCCCAGGTGCATAGCTAATGAGGGGCTGGTGAACCACACACCTGTGTGCTGCGGGAAGGGAGGCGGGAGGCCCAGCACCCTGACTAATGCCCTTACCCCTGTTTCCATCTTTTCCATCTGTCTCCATCCCTCCTTCCTTTTGTTCTGCCTGAACAAACCTTCTCTGTTTCCATATCCATCAGACTTCAGCTCGCCCCCTCTCATTTCTCCGATCCGTTCTCTTTCTTCGATGCACGTCTTAACCGGCTCGGCGCTGCCTTTCCTGGCCGTTTGTACCTTTTGGCTGAGGCTGCCCCGAGCACTTGGCTGAGACGTACCTCGGAGAGGAGCTCGTTAGAAGGTGTGAGCTTAACCCCTGATTGATTTCTGAGCATGACACAGTGAGAGAGCCGAGATGTAGCGCAAACACCTCTTCTGATGACTGTGTGTGTGTGTGTGTGTGTGTGTGAGGTGAGGAGAAAAAAAGAGATGAGAGTTCAGGGTTAGGTGGGGGGGGGATCAAGAACAAGAGAGTGAGAGAAAAAGAAGGAAGGGGGAGAGGGGGGGGGGAGACAGCCAGCAAAGACAGAAACTGACTGTGCTCTCTTTTTCTTTTATGTGCCTTTATATTTTGTTGTTGTTTCGCTAGTGTTCAGGGCTGTGCAATGAACTGAGGAGTGGCTAACTCGCTCCAATTTGTCAAGAGCTCTCTGACTGTTGTTTGGGCTGTGGGTGGGGGTGAGGAGGGCGCAGCCGCTGATGCCAGCCCTCCAATAGCGGAGTGATTACTGGGCACTGGGCCGTGCTGAGCCAGGCCGGGGCGTCAAAACATGCCGTTGCACTTCACTAGACACTGCTGTATAAAGATATGTGCTGAGACCTATATGCTCTGACAACGCTTTGCTAAATTTAGAGAAAACACACAACATTAAGTAGTTAGTTGATTATTTGCCTGAAGAAAGAGGACACTGGCTCCTTGTACACGGTTAATATCTTTTCACACGCTGCAAAAGTTTAAGATAATCAAATTCTACACGAATAATGTTAAGCATCATTTGCATGAAATTATTAAACTTGTTTCAAGGATCTTCATCTGTCTTCCTAAGATATTCTTAGATAATCTGTGTTTCATCTAAAGCTGATGAGAAAAGTGGATATAGCTGTCATACTAATATCTCAAACACATATTAGGAGAAAACTAGATGGCTTTACTATTTAAGAATCACACCAAACCAAAATCAGAACAAGAACGTGGCTTTGATGGCAAATGTTGTCTTTTTGTGAGATAATCTTAAACCTCAAAATGTAGTTGGAGTTAAGGGCAAGCCGCAGAGGCCAGTTTGAGTACAAGATCCATAAGTTTATCAGAAGCCAAAACATAGCAAGGCGAGTTATGAAACCAAGAGAAAGGCTTGTGCAGCTCTGGAACGTTACGACAGCATGTGTTTTATCCTCTGTCTCCATGATTGCGTCAGCACACCCACTGTGCCAATGCAATGGTCTCACTTAAATTAATGGTGGGGTTGTGTTCTTGCCTGCAGTGTCGATGTCAGTCTGAATATGGCCTGGAAGGAACTGATGTCTTATTTTAAGATTTTCAGATTCTTCCTCTGTCATACAGTCTTGCTCAAATAAATGAGAAATAATCTAGTGTCAATCTTTATCTTGAATTTCTAAAGTTTGATTGTCTTTATCGGGTCTGTAAAAGTTTTAAGGCCAGAGAGTGTTTTGTAGTCGCCTGATTTTTAAGCTAGTTCCGAGAAGATTTTTTTTTTTTGTATATTGCATATATATTGCAATGTTTTGTAAAAGGGAATTTTTTGCAGTGTAGAGAATACAGAACACCATATGCATCATAAGCATGACACTTCACAGTGCATGTATCTTGCTTCATGTACTCAAGCTAATGGAAAATTGGACAGCATCATTTACACTCTGAGAACAACCCAGCTGTATCTTGTTAATGGCTGAATTAAAGCGAGTGACAATCTATATTTTTTGCAAAACCTTTTACAAAATTGTATCCGTGCGCATCTCTCAGTGCCACGGTGTGTAAGCAGTCTTGTTCTCCGGTCCCTGTGTGCACACTCCTCCTTATAGCAACATGTAAACAACCTCGTGTATATCAATTCCCTGTAGTAATTCTTTGTCTCTCTTCCCCATGTCTGCATATGATTATTGATTCTATAAAGAGGGGCCTTTCAATAGCGTCAAGGCATTTAGATTTGCATTTATATTCTCGCTGCGATGGTGTTCTTCTAAAGCAATGAAACCTCTCACTCGCCCAAGGATGAGTGGAAGGGAGAGAGAGAGTTTTGATAAGGCTGCCGTCATTCATTTCAATTTCCTTATCGAGCCTAAGTACCTTCTATGAATTGGCCCTTTAAAGTACACAAATTAGAGCCATCAGTTATGCTAGTATGTGAAACACGAAGGGGGAAGCGGTGAGGGAACGCTACCGAGGCAAGAGAACGGAGTCACGGGGAGAAAATTAGGCAAACTGCAGAGAGAGGAAAGAGGAAGGGAAAATAAAAATGAGAGTGAGAAAGACAGTGTTAATGAGCGTGTGAGACAGTGAGACCACTGTGTGGGCAGACCTAAAGAACAAATGTCTCTGATGCTTAATTCTACAGGGAGCAGTCAGGGTACAGTTCTTATCATTTTCTAATAATGATGATTACTCAGGGTCTATGGAATGAGCACCCACTCAGGAGCCATACCAAAAAAAAAAAAGAAGTTGAGCAAACACAGCACGAAGTAAAATATATGCTGAAGAAAAATTACAGGACATTCAATTGTAGAGATTATGTTTTTGCTCTCTAATAAGTGTGATAAAAGAACAGAAAAAACTCATGCATTTAAATATGCTTCTTAGCCTAGTATGTTTCCCTACTCTCTGCGTCATTGTGACTGTGGGAAAAGACGAACCCAAACAATACTTCTATACCAAGTAGTGTTTGTTTGCTTTACATATGAATAGCCCACTTTATTTCTGGAAGTACACCAATCACTTTTGGTCCATTAAATTCTAATTAGTAGAGATAGAGCCTAAAGCCTCACGGAGAGAGATAATATTATAGAGGCTGGGAGAGAGCTGCAAAAAGGAGAGAGAGAGACAGAGGAGACTGTTACCAGACTGACAGAGCCTAAACAATGCCACATAATAGAGAAGGTCTCACAGCTGGTTTGGGAAGGAAATTAACTCTTTCAATTTTTAAGGCCCATTAACTCACACCTCTTATTATTTGCAACAAAACTCTGAATTTATTTATTTATTTCCTCCTCAGCTTGGGTCTTATTGACATAGATTTGGCCATTGTTCCTATCAGTAATAGTTAATCATTTTGTGACCCAGCAGTTTCATCTTGTGATCCCTTGTAAGTGAACCACCAGGGGGGAAATCTGGGGCTTGTGCATACATCTATTTCAGCAATCTCAGTAATTAGATATCTATACCACATTTAAGCAACAATGTCTCAAAAAATACACAACACTGTATATGCTCAACACTGCACAATCTGAAAATGCAAATTTCCCCCAGTTTCTTCACATACTGTACATTTACCATGTCATAGTTTTACCTAGTGGTTTGCTTGGAGGAAAAACATTACACAAGATTACAGCCTTCACGGTTGTTTAGGTCTTTGTGCCCCTTGTGTAAAAGTAGAAAAAAAATGTTTCAGGCCTCTACACCAAGAGGAGAAAACTGTATTTAACATTAAAAACAAGTCAGTAAGTGTCCACTGCAGTCATGTTTTACAGTGTTAACAGTTTGTCTTCATTTTTTATTTGCTATCTTAATTCAAATGTGTACTTATGGGGCTCCAATATGGTTTTAAACACACAAATAGTCTGTCAAACTGTTTACTCAGCTAATAATTTAGATACAATCATTTTCTAAATTCTAAACTTGCAGATATAAACAACCTTAATTCCACTTTTCTTTGGTGCCCTCCCCATGTTGGGGCCTTGGATAGTTTGTTGCAGTATTTCCCTCATCACAACTTTCCTGACCCTGAGCATATACTATGCAGAGTACAGTGTTATGATAACAGACAGAAATGATGGCCAAAACCGCAAAACATAAGACCAAAGTTGTAATAAACCAGAATTATCTGTTAACACTTTCACTTCTCCATAATAACAGTGTCAAAAAGTCAATTCCTGCTTGACTACATCACATCAGTAGTGTTGTTAGAGTTTTGTGGTTTAAGAAAAGTTTACCCATAACTAATCTGAATGTCGTTGGTGTGTGAGCGAATCACCCATCGATCTGATGCAGCCCATAAAGCAGCCTCAGACTTTGGTAGCCCTGGCTTCTGGGGGGGCTGGTGCAGCGTGTGCCAAATAGCGGGCCTGATTAATGCACCGATAATCTGGTCCATAAATAGACACGCCAGTCTCTGTTTTGTATTTTATGTATCTGTCTTTACTGCAGCAATAACCGTTGGAAGGCTGTATTTCATGGCCGTTCAGCCGCCAAACTTCTCTCAGTTACACTCTGTCTCTCTTTCTCGATCGCTTACTCTCTCTCTTCCTCCCTGGCCCAATTCCACTTTGATGAAGAGTGAAAGAGCATGTTGTCTAAAACTTTTTGGCAAGTGGTGAGAATACAGAAAAGACTGAGAGGAAGAGGCAGCTTTCACAATACATCAAGCTCTCTCTTCTTCAACACCTACAGTTCGCCGATACCTATGGGTCTTTTTCATCATGAGTCACTGATAAACACAGAAAAGGCTGCCGGATTAGAGGAGAAGGCTGGAAAAGAGCCCACCCCCATTCATGAGGAGAGGCCTTGCCAGCCAATAACATGGGTCACCGGTTCCCAGGCCAAACTGTATCGTGATGGAGCGCTGGGATGCCAGGGCTCAAACCAAGAGCGAAGGTGACAAAGGAAGAAAAGCTTTTACCACATCAGCAGCAGAAACATTTGCTACTCACTACAAAAGGAACATGGCAGCAGTCCCTAGTCCCAATCCCCATCTGACTAGAGATGTAGCTGCAGGGTAGTCATGCTCTACCAGACCTCGCCTGAACCAGATCCGTCTCCCACATTAGCATTCTCATGTGAATAAATAACTGTGATAATGGTAACACTGTTCTGCATACTTAATGGGAGATGGTGGGCTGCCAGGTCACAAAACAGCCAACCCTGAAAAGTATGTTCAATGAAAAAAAGCTGGAAGACACATATTTAAAAACTTACTTATTAACTGAGAACGGAAAAAAAAAGCTAAAGGCCAAAGCTGGCTCTTTTTTTTAGTCATCAAGGTTTCCCAACAAACAATTTAAATAGTTATCATATACTGTTTTGTTTTGCTTAAGCTTCACAGCAAAACACAGCAATAAATGATGCCCTTTATCCTCCTATTAGAGAGCACAGTACTCCTCAATCCCACCCATTTACACAGCTTATGAATATTCCATTTCAAAGCATGAAAACATCCTTTTAGTGGCCGTTGGCAGTTCAGCTATGATTGCGCGCCAGCAGAAACATAGCTAAACAACAGCAGCAACCTCTGTATGATCTCCCAACTTGACCACTGTTTTAATTACAAAATTATAATTAAGGTGAGTTGGATAAATGTGTCTACTGGGCCTACAACTCACCACAAAAACAATGAGCTTTGATATCCATAATTTTATTTTGTAAGAGCGGAGGAAAGGGTTTGAAATAGGGCCCTGAAGCAATAGTTAATTTACTGTATCCTGAGATGTTGCCTTAATTTATTGATACCAGTTTGTTTTCGATTTGAGGTGAAGCGCGCCGGAGAGTGTTGCAAAAGGGGGGGGGGGGGGCAATTTCAATTATGTTCCTGGAAAAAAGGCAGCGACAGAAGCCTTTCAGGAGCACAAAGCTGCCCTGTGACTTGATGAATGGCCAGCCTTTAATGTTATGGAGGATTAAAGATAACTTCTGAACGATCAGCGGGCCAACATATAGGCAGCTCCTCTTTCACCGGCATAATAAGTTTTCAGCTGCCACTGGTTTAATTACCTCCTTTTAAAACTCAATCCACGTGGACCCCTCTTTAAAAAAAATAAGATGGCAGGAGGATTAAGTTGAGGGGGGCAGTGGGGGTCAGGTATTCCATTGATTACAAGGTACCATTAAAGATCAAGAGAGGAGGCACTTAGAGACATCCATCAGGCTAAGATTGAAGCGGCCGTAATGATCTTCCTGTACACCATAAATAACACTGATGTGTTGCTTCCTTCTCATCCACACTGGTCTGGGTTTGTTATGAAGCAGCTCAGCCCTCCTCCACCCAGACAAAGCCCTCGGGAGCGTCTGTTTGGACCCCCTCGCCCCCACACAACCCCCATCCTCCCACCCCCACATTCCACATACCACCCACCTGTGCCGCTGAGCAAGTTTGCAAGAAATCCATCAGGAACTGTGTTGGGATGAACACATCATGTTAGCTGCTCCCCAGGGAGAGGGGTCACTGGAGCTATGAGTCACTACTGTCATATGAGAAACACAGCGGGGGCGTGTAGGGACTGCCAGATGAGCATCTGAGATGCACAGTTATGCTGCTGCCAGGTACTGATTGCAGGATTGGCAAGCCGAGACACTTTCAGTTTCAGTCGTCCTATGGACAGTCTTCCTGACAAAATAATGCACTGCCAAAGAATAATTAACCATTCAGCACCATAGTGGTTTAGAATTCTTAAATGCATCAATTACAATGTGAAAATCGAAATTGCTTGTGGTCAACCGCTATTGAAAAGCTACATGTAAAAGGCACTATTAACGAGCAACCACCAAATATATTAAAGGGAATTCCCATCCTCCTCTTCACTGGGAGATAATGCATTTGTGGCTTAATGGAACAAATGTGAATTAAAAGCAGCATGGGAGACATATGCTTCGGCTCCACAGCTCTATGTGAGCGCTCCCAGTGGACTGGAGAGCGCAGGGACCACATGCTTCCACCCCTGGCGCTCCCACTTTGTTTTCATCTTTAGTTGCCTCCAGTAGGTGGATTAAAGAAAATGGAAAAAGAAGAAATGTGCTTCTATTAGATGTCTTCATTGGCTGGTGATGAAGGATGGCGGCATGCAAAACGGGTGTCTGTTGACACCTAGTGAGGGGCTGGGTTAGAGAATGGGACGGCTGTATCTGTAGGTGAGGGTTTAATGGAGAACACAGTTTGAGACTTTCGCAGCTTTACACATTCAAACAGGAAATCAAATTAAGCTGCTGGAACATCATCTGCTCAGTGCAGATTTATTCACTATTCTCTTCTGAAATGCATGAGGGCAGATTTAACACAGTGGTGTTCAGTGTATGTGACTGTCAGATGGTACTGTATGTATTCCATAGTCTTCTATAATACCCACAAAAAATAATCAAACTCTGTCCCCAGTTCCCAGCGTACTGCGCTTCTGAGTTTATTCCTCTTCTGAAAACTCTTGTGTGCCTCATTGATCAACAAAGCTGTGCATCGCCCTAGGTGATTGTGTTGTTTTCTGTATCACAACAATGCAGGCAGGGCGAGATACAGGAGGAACAACGGGGAGGTGAAATCATGGGCAAGTTCTAGCCGCCCTGACAGAGAGATGGCAAATAAGAACTCCACATAAGATCCCGTGGGATTCATGGTACAGCAGCTGACCCTCTGCTGGGGTAGCTGTAGGGTGTCCTCATAGTATGCCCCCTACTGGCAGAAGGTAAGAGTAGGTCACGGTATCTCCTACAGCTCATCTCACTTTGAGAAAACCTTTTGAATCTCTAGATATGCTAATAGCAATTATATATTCAACCCAAAATAATGAATCAACCGTGTTGCCCGGGTGCATGTGAGCATGTTTTCATACTTAGCAGCATGGGTCTCCCTCACTTTTTGTGCGGTATGAAATGAGGCTCCACAGAGGCTGCTAATTTGAACAGATGCATGTCAGCAGCAACAAAAAGTGCTGGGGACGAGGAAATGGAGCCTTTTTTCCATTTCTTGCAAATAAAAGATTAGAGGATATATAACAAAGGAAGTGAGAGAGGGTGCAAGAGAAAAGGGAAAAATTAGTGACTGAAAGCAGAGAGTACTTCAAAGAGAAATGATAAACATTCTTATGTACTTTTGCTCTTCTCATAAGCAAATAATTTGCTTTAATCTCTCCTCGATTTTATTATTATACAGCAAATAATACATGTGGCATCATCACAGATTGTTAGCATTTTCTTGAGCAAGTGACTATTTATACATACAGGGGTTTGTCCTTGCTTTTTACAACAACCTGTTCAAGTAGCTGGATAAAAGCTGTGTTGGTGTAACACTGCCAGTTCAGGGTTATTTCCCCCCCTGACACCATGAGGCTGGCTGCAGGATACAGGCTAAGACTACTGCTACTCTTGGCAGGGGCTAACCCAGAAAAGGCGAGCAGGCAGGCAGGCAGGCTGGCTGCTGGAGATTGGGTCTGGCGAAAAGCAGGTCACACATACATCAGAGACCAACGCAGCGCATTGCCTGTTACAGCTTAATATCCACAGAAGCCAGAGCCAGGACATACACACCACCACAGATAGAAGGAGAGAGAGCCAGGGAGGGAGAGGGAGATCGGGGGGTGGGGGGTGACAGAGGAAACAGACAACTGGATGGAGGAGAAGGGCACAAGAAGTGAGAGAATTAGAAAGGCAAAAAATAGCTTACAGGAAATGGAGAGAGAGAGAGAGAGAGAGAGAGAGGAGAGAAATGATGGGTTTGGCAGAGGTGTAGGTGACAAGAGAGTTAAAGGCAGAAGAAGCGGAAAAGATATGCAGTGGATAAAAAAAGTGATGGAGAATCAGAGAAAGAGGGCTGTAAAAGGAATGCTATGAGGGCTGGATACAGTAAAAACTGAAGGTTAGTGAAAATTGAGAGGGTGAGAAGAGAGGAAATTACAGTTAAGTGAGCTGAAAGGGTTGTTACATGTATTGTTTAGACTGGGGATATATATTTAATCATACAGATAAGTGCAGTAGCTGCTGACTCAATAAGTTCAAACACATTTTGGGTTGTTGTCAACTCCAAATTAAAATTCAGACTAGTTGTTAAAGAAGACAAGAGCAGTAACACAAACAAACCACTCACACTGTTCTTCTGCCAAGACTCAAAAGACATAAATCAGCTCCATCAAAATGTTGTAAGGTTTCTAGACATTTCAGCTGTGCTATAGAAAAAGAGAAGAAATAGAAAGTGCAGTAACTGAGAGAAAACAAAGGGACAACTAAGGAAAGAGTGTAAAAAACGCTGACAGGCTCTATTGCTGGAGTAGAGGTTGTGAAGGGGGTATAACGGAAAAAGAGGGAGCGAACGAGCATGCAAGAGAAAAGGAAGGGGAGAGATAGCAGCGAGTGTGTGATAAAGGGGGGAAAAACACCAAGCCTAGCTCCCGCAGGAGGAATGCACAATAGTGCAATAAGCTGGTGATATAATGGTCTTTTTTGCTGTATCAAGCCCATTCTCTTCATCTTTGGCAACCCTCATCAAATCAGCACTCCGCCACCTCAGGTGGTGCTTTAATTACTGACAGAATCTCAAGACCAAGTAGCAGACAAAACACGTTTCTGCTAATTCCAACACACTCGCACACACAGGCAACTATATACAAACCCAGTGAGAGCACATAGGGAAAAGTCTGTTAGTCAATCAATTGATGAACAAAATTAACTTATAACTGAATTTTTTTAAACAACTAATAGATTATCAACATTGTCAAACATTCCCTGGTTGCAGCTTTTAGTTTCTTCTACTTTTTTGTTTTATATAGAAATTGAACATCTTTCAGGTCTTCACTGTTAGTCAGAGGAAACAAGAAAAACAACGCTTTATTTATAAAAGATTAATCCAAAATGAACAGAGTCATTGATATTGAAAGTAACTGTTCAATGCAGTTCAAATGTAAAGACATCAGAAAACACAATGGGCTCACTTCTGTCTTCAGGGGCTACAAAATTACAGCACATTAATATGCGGTGAATATTGATCAGTTATCAATTTTGATTATCCTCATTACAAAACCTTTATACTGTGCTTTTGCCATCATATGTCAAACCCTAGGGATTGAAAATCTAATGGATGCATTTACATTTATTTGTTCATCTCTCTACAATAGTCCACTCCTTACCTATGATCACAGACAAACAATTATCTATACTCATATCCACCTACATAAACACATACAAATTCTATCATCTCTGTGGGTGTATGTGTGTATGGACATATTGTGTGTGTGTTTCTGTAAGCAGTTCTGTTGTTGTTGTTGCCATTAGACTGTTATGGGACTGAGAGTGGTCCCAGGCGGATGCGCGTCTGTAAGGCAAACCATCGGTGACATCCTAAGCACGGCTAACGTGGTTACCAGCGCAGCGACACAGACGAAGAGCCTTCCCAGGATACTCGGCAAGCCGCGGCAAGCGCACCGCCACAGACGGGGGCCAAATGAGATAGCGCCGGGGCCAAATCTAATCAGGGGGGACGAAGACACAGCACAAGAGGAGACGGCGCGGCAAAGAAATGGAAGGGAAAGAAAAGGGGGTGGGGGGTGGGAGGTAGGGGTGGTGGTGGGGGTTGTTTAGAAGAGGTAAACAGAGAAAACTGAGGCAGAGGGAAAACAGGAGGAGTGAGAAAGAGAGAGATATTGAGTGGGTGACAGAAATATACTGAGTGTTAAGCTGCCGGGGAGAGTGTGAGATGGAGCAGAAAAGAGAGAATAAGGCAGTGCAGCAGGAGAAAGGTTTGCATGCACATGTGTGGGAAAGCAGGCTGAATTGTTTGTATGCCCCCCCACCCCCACCCCTTCGCCTCCTCTCCCTGCTGGTAAATGGGAAACACAGCCTGCACCGTCCCTTCCTTGCACCCTCCTCCTCCTCGGCCATTCAGAGCCACTTGCGCAGCCTTTTCTCAGCCAGCGCCACACAATAGCTAGCTGATGAACCTGGGGCTAACATGCCCTTTGAGCTCGGTAAAGGCAGAACGCATGGAGAGTCCTTAATGATATCAGCCCCGCGCAGCAAGCACTTCCTCCTTCCCTCCTTCTCTCGATACACCTTCTCCCTCCAACCTGTTCCGGCCGCTTTACAGGAAGAGGAACAAGCATCACATCCCAGTTGAAGAGGGGAAAAAAAAGAAAACACCACAAGATCTAACATAGATAGTAAGCATATGTATTGGCACATCATCTCCCTGCAAGACCTTGAAATTAAATTTAAGCATTTTGTTTTTAAATGAAATGCTGCCTCCAGTGATTGTGGCACTCCTGATAGGTAGATTGGATGGATAGATTAGATTAAAAAAAAGGGTTTTGGCTGCCTGATGCCCCTCACTTCCTTTCTGCTCAGACACGTGCAGTGAGAAGATGAGGCTGAAGACATACTTTCAACACTCACTGCCATTATTGTTGCCAAAAAAAAAAAAAAAGGAATGGGGAAAACAATATGCAAATGCCAAGGTTTCCTCACATATTAAAGATGCAAAAGCAGATATGAGTATATTGTTGGGTTGGCATTTCTGTGTTGTGAAACTACAAGTGTGTACTTGAGGAAACCTACAGGAAAGGATCAGCTGAATAATTGAATATGTACAATACAGAAAGGTTAAAATGTCACAACAAATGAGTATATAGACTGGTGTTTTCACCTTGTAAACGTGACCTCTAAACCTTGATAATTAGATTCTACAGCCAATTAAAGTCAGGCCTCTGTTAACAGGGGTGCTAAGGTGAAGAAAAAAGGCACCTGCCCAGGTTAGTCCTTGACAGTGGCGCCTTCGACTTGGCCAATCACTTTGCATCAAACCAAAACAAAATAGGTTCAAGATGAGCAACATGAAGATTCCAAAAAAAAAAAAAAAAACAGAGCGTTCAACTGATCACGTCAGGTATCATTTTTGGCTAAACTGCATCTATGCCTGCTCGAGATTTGGAGAGCATCCCTGCCACGGTTAAAGGAGCATTCCACTGATTTAACATACAACATTCTTGGACTCACAATGAACAGTTTGGTTTAAATTTTTTGTTTACCCTAACACAAAAATAGTGGCACGTTTCGTATCAGGAAGTATTTGGCAACCTCTCCCTACCTGGGACAACAGCAGAGTTAGCAGTGGCGTGTACCACGGTGCTGGGAAACTGGTCCCTCAAAAGTGGGGAGAAAAATGGAGGACTATCCAAACACACACACAAAAAAACTTTTCTCCAAATTCAATTTCACTTTAGATTAGGATGTCCATCACGCCAGCTGTATAAAGTCAACAACATGATGCATTTTAAGTGAGCATCAATCAGCATCAGCACCAACACAAATTAGATGCAAACCTTTTCTTCACTAGTGGGATGCATTTGCCAAAAATATTGTGGATTCCCATTATCCCAGATTGTACTGTTTTCATTGAGTCAATCAAGCCATCAAATCAACCGCTAAGATGTTTAAAGTCTGACAAACGTAATTTACCAAAGAAGATCAGCATGTGGGCTACATAAGCATCCTCTCCAAAACCTTTTGAGTGTTTGAGTGATTACATTTTCATTCCACTCAAGTTTTCTTGTTCCATTTTTGGCACCATCTGCATTTTTATCCTCTTTCAACAATGCTTAATATGCTGATGCTAATAAAGCCTGGATTTGTGTTGTTTTTTTTTTTTTGTTTTTTTTTGTTCAATTTGTTATCAGAATAAAGCTATCAGCTAAGCTTAAGGGTCAGTTCTATCACCACCAGACACGAGGGCTTAGCACGTTACTTTAATTCATCAAGGTTTGATTACTTCTGTGAAGATTTTTTCCTCAGCCTGATAACCTGATGCTCCCCAATTAATGCCTTTTCACAATCCTGCCGACGCCGACATGATCAGAGTGCGCTGGGCCTCCCACACGTCTCTGTTCGCCTCGCTTTGTTAGAACACTCTTAGAAAGTTACACCTTGGAGATTTTTTAAAGCCATTTTCGCTCTCTCCACTCTATCAACAATTGCAGTTCATCAAACAAGATAAATTAATCTCTCTCGCTCTCTGGCAACAAGCCCAGTAAAGTCGGGGGGGGGGGGGGGGGGGGGGGGATTCCAGTCTAAAGCAGCAACCACCTTCAGGTACATGCTACATCTGTGATCCCCGACAAGACCCTCTAGAAATGTGAACATGACAGAGTCCGGTTAAGTAGAAATGACCCTTTGCCTACAGTGAGCTCTCAGGGACATCAGGTACATCTCTTTACTTTGTGATAAGGGCATGGAATGATATAGAGCCCAAACATGTAAATACAAGTCAAATACAACACTCAAATAGAACTTACAATGTAGTATTTACTATTTTGTTTTATTGTCTTTTATTTATCAGTGACAAATGCAAATTAGTTTCATGTGGAAATGTGTGTCAAATTGTATGTAGACCATAGAAAATAGGAAACATGGGAAACATTATTGCTTTTTAAAAAATCAGTTTATAAGAAACATTGATTAAAAACTTCAATGCACCAAGAAAATTCAAATTTAAACTGCTCCCAGTGGGTGTGCAGTAAAAGGGGTCAAGGAGCAACTGATATCAGAAATTTAATAAAATTATTGTAGAATTATTCATGTGACAAATCTATTAGTCCAACAGTGAAAACAAAACAATGGATAACATGGAAAAACAAGTCAACAAAATGTATATCAGTTAAGGTTTAGCCTAGTCACTACATGGCTATAAGCTGCAGTAAGCATGATCTGCAGCTGTAATACAGTAAATTCCATTCCACTCCATCACCAGCAGAGATACACTGAATGACTTTTTGTCTGACCTGTATTTGCTAGTTTGCATTGGGCTGCTGAGCAAGAACACAACAAAAATAACAATCTTGACAATGCTTGTGGGCATTATTCAGACACACACTGAACACACTAAATGCTCAAGTTTTTGAAGTTGAAGGAGAAGTTCCCTCTGATTCAGCCAGGAATGACTGTGAGCGCTAACACCCCGTGATACCCCACATCTCACCGCAGCTCGGGCCTACTGGGTCAATCTCTCAGCCTCTCAACATAAAGAAGCTGCTTCTTCAAAGTCAGCAATCAAACACTCACAGCACAAAAGCACATTTATCTTCTGTGGCTTGCATTAAAACGGCACGGTATTCATTTGGAAATTAAATTTGCCCACCAAATTAAAGAGTGGAAGAACATAATGGATGGATCTGGATTGTCGGGGGGGCAAGAGACCCCTGTAAATAAAAGAGAATGAAAGGAGAGTTGAAAGAGAAGGTAAGCTGAGAGGTTTGCTGGATCAAATTGCAGTATTGTCTTATTTCATTGGGGAAGAGTTTGCGTGTGTGTGTGTGTGTGCGTGTGTGTGTGAGTGTGAGTGTGTTTGTGTGTGTCTGCGCGCGGGCTGAGTACATGGCACTTCATTTTCGAGCTGATTGCGTGCTGCCCAGTGGCGCTGCCCGCCGCCTGACTACTCTGTGAAAAGCTTCCACTCACTTCCTCCTCTCCTTTTCTGTTGCAAATAAATCAGCCGCAAAATCAGATTACGATCAGGAGAGATTCAAGGGAATGATATAAAAAATACAGAGCTGAGGGGACTTTGAAGCAAAACCCCAAAAGCTGTGAGACTAGAGAGAGGAGCACCTTGTCTACACATTACATTTTTACTATGCAGTAAACATTTGTGCTAGGCTTTCTCAGGGTATTTGGCTAAATCCAGCACAGGAAGAAGGAAATATGTTCATCTCATGAAATAACCTACAGGAAAATTAGAGGAAGATTACTGAAAAGTAGTAGAAGAGATTTGAAAGGTTGCAATGCTATGTAGCAAAATAAGAAAATGAGGGACAAGATTTCAATCTGGTGCAAAATATACAACACTTGTTATTTAAAGGTTCTAAAAAGCTCCATTAAATAAACCTGAGTAAAAGGCTTACATTAAAAAGTGTCAAAGCATTGCT
This sequence comes from Lates calcarifer, assembly GCF_001640805.2. Lineage (NCBI taxonomy): Eukaryota > Metazoa > Chordata > Actinopteri > Centropomidae > Lates > Lates calcarifer. Next base: position 19,578,489 of record NC_066847.1, on the reverse strand, counting down.
GTGCCTTTCAAAGACTACAGTTTCTCAAAGATAATTCAGCAAAAGCACTACTACCTCAGATACCTAAAAAATATATCACAGAAATTGGCCTCTACTAAGGGACATCATAAATATGACCACATAATGAACATCCGCTCTGAGAGTGACTGTGATAGGGGCCATAAACCCTCTAAACTCATTCATACTGTCGGAAGGAACACCATTTGTCCTATGAAGGACATAAAAATATTATTTTGCCCAGGTAGTCTTCTACATCTCTCCTTTGGCACCATCCTCCTATCTACATGTCTCAAAGGGCTTTTGAGTAATGCATTTATATTATTGTACCTTGTGTAGTGTCACATTGGTGGCTTTATCAGGAAGTTGTTGTAGGGTGAGGCTGGAGTGGGATGGAAGGGTTATTTCGTGGGCTTGGCTGGCATTAATCTCTGTCACTTGTCCTCTCTGATTTATACTCCTTCCCAATAAGCCAGTCTATGGCCTCCACTTCAATTGCTACTTTGTGATAGTGCTCCATGTTCAGCCTTCGTCCGCACCGCCGCTTGACATTGAAGGCTTGTTCTCCAAACCAGTGGAAAATAAAAAGCATGGTAAAGAATTAAATTTCCCGCACCAGGAACAAGAAAGACAAGATAATAGGAGCCTGGAGCTCCCTCCTCCCCCATATAAAAAGAGCCTTTCTCCTCTTGAGTCTATTACGCCCGGTGTGGCTTCTACTTGACGACTTTGATCAAGAGCAATTAATCTTTCGCCGGTGAGGAATGCGGTAAAGGCCTAGGCTTGGATACATTCAAATTTTAAACCTATAGAAAAGGGGTTTTAATAGGTAAAACAGGAGAGATCTATCAGAGCGAGCCTCTGATTACTGAACTTAAAGGCTCCAGGCTACCTGATCAGAAAGATTCAACAGCAAACTCCTCCAGTCATCTCCTTCGTCGTTCATTAACAGACCACCAGGATGGGCAACCATGCCAGCCACCTACCGTCTAACAGCCTCCCACCCCCACCCTCTGCTGTGGTCCGTATATTTCCAAAGTGTTTAATTACAGATGATTTATCACCAAACTGTCGTTTGCTAACTGGGCCCTTCCGTTCTCTCTCCCCATGCCACTCTCCCGCTGTGTTGAGAGAACCTCCACATCATTATGAGAGAGCTCATTTATATTAAAATGAGTATTACCGGTTAATTCGCTCCATACATTTTGGACACAGCGTGCGTCATGCATGAGCTTCGGATCACACCTGGTTCGTGGTGGCTTTGGCATACATCAAGTGCTTTATTGCAGGAGAGTTAATGCACATTTGATCTTGCTGCGATTTCCCATAAAGATTAAAGAAAAACATGGAGCGTAACCCATATATCATGATTCCATACTGCCCTTGCAAACATGATAAGTCTAGGAGAACATTAAACATTATGCACTGAATTAAACATAGAACACTAAAGAGCCATTTATGTTGAATCTCATTTCTCAGTTGACCTCTGATCATGGCTGTCAATCATCTTCCTCAGTCAAGGACAATCATCATGTTTTGCTTCGAGAAAATGAGAAAACCAATAAAGCATTTCACAAACGTAGTTTATGAAAATAAGTGAACTATATATGCTCTACAGAGCTGGCTCCATCATCCCATAATCCTCCAGTTCTTCTGGATATATTCACAGAGGAAGCAAAACATTCACTTAGATCTAAAGAGACCACACACTATTGCTAATAATGTACAAGCAATCCTAAAGGAGTCCAAACAAAACTCACATAAATATGCACAGGGAGCGCGCCGCTACACATACCTCCACAACCATGTAAATGAGGACCAACCCCAGACAGCCCAAAAAATGATTCAAGTTGGGACGGGAATAGCTTCCTCCCTGTTCAGTGAGGGGAAATAATAATGAGGGTATTAAATACAGCCAGCAGATGAAAAATAATAACATATTGATTGTGCACGTAGCGCTTTCAAAGGAGCGTAATGGCCTGATTCCTGGTATTGATCTGCTAGCGGGCTCAGGGAGGAGTAGCTATCCGCCCCTGTAAGACCCCCAGTGAGAATGAGATTGGTGAAGCCATCTGAGGTTCTGTTTCTTGTTTCGCTCCACACAGGCTTCATTTCAAATGGGTGTTTTTTCTGAGCGGATGTGAAATGAATGCTGCTGAAATGGTCTGACACATACAATATTTTCCATCTTGTGATCATACGTACCTATAAAAATATGGCTGTTGGTTGCTATTCAGAAATGAGCTTTTTGTAGCATGGCAACATCAGAAAAAAAAGGAATACATTCTGCAGATTATATCCACAAAACTAACATTTATTATTTAATAAACTGTTCAAAATTCATGGTTTTTCCCCAATCATCTGGATATATGGTGTATGCCTTTGTAATAAAGTGGATCTACAGTAACTTTAGTTTAAAATTAAGCATCGAGTGAAAGATAAGTTTGCAGACAGAGGATATCAGGCAAGATTCTAGCCTCTTCACATTATTTATGTATTAATTAGGCAGTGTACTCATGGAGTACAATGTGATGTTTGCCTGTGCAAAAGGTGGACAAAATTCAATCTCCAACTTAACACATATGATCCCTAACCCGCCTCTCACAAACTCCTCAAGTGATCTTATTTCTAGCTCAAAGAGACAGAAAAATCTATATCTCAATTTGGTACACTTCAGCTCCACTCCAAAAGTGCCCTGAGAGAAAACTGAATTAAACTGAGACAAGCTGATTCAACACCCTGAAAAATGAATTTAAGTAGTTGTTTCTGAAATATGTATTTGCCATGTGCAATATTGGGCTTCTCTGCGAGAGGAAAACGTGATACGACTTCATAGCAGCCTTACGACTGGAGAAAGGTGTGTTTTCCCAGAATAAAAATGTGCATGCCTGGGAATACATTAATCATAACAAGGTGACAGCCAGTCTGACAGACAAGCAGAAGCACAGGAACAGATTTGACGGTGCTTTCTATTCCTTAACATGTTCAAAAAAGCAAAAACTTACAGGGCAATTAAAGGAGCGTTGATAGCCGTGTCAGCTGGATTAGGGGGTGGGCATGAAATTGTCACATTGTGTGTCAGGGGTGCTCTGTTAACAACTCAGCCTGGCTTTTGCTATGGAGTGGCGGAGGGGGCCCCGATGGAACGTGACACTGGAAGAAATACCGTCAAGTCTGTGCAAGGCCGGATTAGATTAGCACACTGGAACAGGTGGTCTTTTATTGGCTGCGTGATACTGTCAAGGATCCTCTGAAACTGGATGCAGCATGTGCACATGTGCGCACACACACACACACACACACAAAGGCGGAGCATTCAGGGTGAAGGTGGCATAAAGCTTTTGTGCTGGATACCAAAAGGAACCTCAGCTTGCTCATGCCTGAGTCAATTGTAATGTGAGAATGCAACACATGCAGTTTGATGCTGCAGTCACTGTTACAAAGAATGGAGGAGGAAAAAAAAGAAGTCATGCTAGGGTTAATGTGCTTTGGGCAAAAAAAAAAACATTGAGGCATCTGTTGAGTGACGGAAAATCCAGGGATTGTCAGGCCATCTACCAGGCAACAGCCACAAAAAACACAATCTAATGAGTGAGGGGAGGAGGGTGATGGTGGCAACAGTGAGGCAGTTTGCCAAACCATTCTTCACACCCACCAGTATATTTACTGTCATTTACGAGAAAACATATTAGCCATGAATAATACATGTGGTGATGTATGGCACGAGTTTGCTTCGGATAAATTATACAGTGGGGCTGGACCAAATACTGCCTCATATCCCCATATGGACAGTGAGGCATAAAAATGCAGGGAAAACACCTCTGCCAAACTGATAATGGGTAATATACAGCCACTCTCTGAAATCTGGCTGAAGTAAATTTACTCAACACGGCCAAAAACAGGGGGATCCAAATGCCACCTTGGCGGTCCAAACAATGCATCTGACATATGGGGTTATCTCTGAGTAAGCAAGAGACAGATTTGAAATCATGCTTGCAATTGTGTGCAGATTTCCCACCAAAAATTAGTCATCCTGGGAATGCCAAAATAAGAAATACCAGACAGTCGACTGGGGGTGTTCTTTCATTGGGAAAATTGTTAAGGTGTTTTGATGTGAGAGAAGTGTACAGAGTCTGATGAGGAGGTCTATTGAAACTAGGTCACAAGGGGTGCCATTTTGTCAAAAGCCTGAATGAAAAGCATTGCAAGAAACATGAAGCATATTTCCAGTCAAGGATGAAAAACTCTTTCAATTTCTAGGACAACACAGATTCCCTCTGAATTCATGGCTTTATTAGTAATGAGACAGTTTAAACATTTTAGACCTAATGTATCACAAGTGTCTCCTGACAAATAAATTATAAACTTGTGTGAAAGTATACTTGAACACAAGTTGACCAACTTAGTTTACTTTTTATATGTACAATTTTGTTACTGCTGGAACTAAATTGGCCCACTTGCTTCAAGTATGCTTGTCAACTTGTTAGTATACTTCACATACACTACAAATGTAATATTTAAGTTGTACTCAAGTGGAACTGGAAGAGTCCTTTCTCTTTTTCAGCATTTTGGGTAATATGTCTGGCCTAGAAAAGTTGTGGATCTTTCATTTTGGCAGTTTATATACTGTAAGTGAGGGTGTAGTGGTTTGCACTTCACTTCACAGCAACACACAGAATCTGGCTTCAAACCTGCCTGCTAGCCAACTCCACACTTCTGTGTGGAGTTAGTCCAGAAACATGCAGGTGAGGCTAACTGGTTACTGTAATTTGCATGTAGGCGTGAATATGAGCAACTAGTCTAAAAAAACAACAGGTGATGTGACATCAATGTGTCACTCACAAGCACCTAAGGCCGAGTTGCACTGAAATGTTGTTAAGGGTCTGGATTAAATCTTTCAGACCAGAGTCCCCCCTATTGAGTGTGTGGGGACAAGTCTATAAAGAAGTCTAGTCTGTACAACTCCAAGTTTTGCCAAACTTTCCATTATCCAATTAAACTTATGCAAAAGCTCTCAGAGGTGCAGATAACAACGCACCTAATTCAACCATTAACTCCCTACACAAGCAGAATGAGATAAGACAGAAAGATCTTTCTTCACAGGCTGCAAAATTGCTTGTGGTTACACTATGATATAGGGAGCTAAAAAGAAAACAACAAGGCAGGCATACAGTGTGTCTATTTAGGGCAAAGACTGCAGATGAAAATTCATGTTAGGTCCTTTGGAGGAAGCTGAGGTAGTGCCAGAACACAAGGCAAAGACGATATTCAAATCCCACAGTACTCTATCAGACAGTGTAAAATGAGATTTGGCACTATATGTAACACAGAATGAGTTATGAGTTGGAGAACTATTATGGTTAGATTTTAATTTAAGTGTCCAAGAGCAGGTTTCTTTCTCCTCACTACAGTAATGGAAAGTACTGGGCCGGCTGGTGAATGGCACTCTCAAGGTAAAGGAGGACTGTACTTATTTTAGCTTGTCAGAGTTCATATGCTGTAGTAACTACAGTTTGAATGTAGCAGAAAATGTTTCAGATTATGAAGGTACAAGACCAGATGACAACTTTTCTCCTGATGTGCAAAAGACCAAAAGTGGGGAATAAGCTGGGGAAATGTTTGGCCTCTGGCTGTACACAGAATCCAAAATGTGTGATTAATTGTTTATTGCCAGCCTATAAAGAATCATGGGCAAACATTTTTAAAAATGAACTGCACCAGGTGAATTTTCCATGAATTCTTATGCCCAAATACAATGCAGGTGCCTGTTTGAGTTGACGATTAATAGCTGCAATTTACAGCAAATGGGCTTCTGCACAATATGTTTAGCAGGGCTAGATAAAATGGGTCCCTGGCCACTGATCTGGAGACAGATTAGGTTTTTAGTCAGCTATGATTAAGGCATGAATAGGGAATGGGAGATCAGACTTTGGACCTGCAGTGTTTAATGCTGCCCACCTGTTATAAATGAGCAGTTAAACGAGTCAAGCATTGGTGGTCCCCAAGCCAATTCAAGGGCATAAGCTGGCTACACACACACGCTAACACCAGTTCTCTTCCTCTCTCTTTTTCTAGTCACCGCAGTCCTTTTGGATTTTCCACACACTCTTGCTGCCTTGAGTGTGTGCAAGGTGCCGCTGTACGCTTGGCAGGTCACTGGGCCGATGGATGGTCTATGGTTTCCCTCTCTATGAAATCCAAAGGAGAATCCAAAAAGGACATTTATCACTGCGGGGAAATGAACAGATCTGCTCTACTGCATGTACAACCAGACTGACTGCGTAAGTGGTAATAAATGACTCTTTAAAAGCAACTTTTTTTTTTCATGGACTCATCCCCGTCCAGGGTAATGAATTACAAATCTGCATGTTCTTCATAACCACCAGACCCAGTGTTGCCAGAGGCATCTTAACACTGTACATTTTAGTGTTTAAAAAGAGCATCTCTTACATCTGCTCCACGAAAGTCTGGGCTTCAAATTGGGTCAACAGCCTGTCGCTGCATTTTTTCTTGTCAAGGAGTCTCTCCTTGTACCTGCAGGCTGAAAGTACTTAACGCGTTCTCTGAAGTTTGACTTTCATGCACTCCGTAAAGCATCTGAAAACGCTTGCTTTCTGCGCGAGTGCTCGCGTTCGCCACCGAGTGTTGTCCTCGTTTATTTCTAAATGGGCTTATTGCATAACAGCCCATGGAGGGCCCTGTAATTTAAGTGGTACAACATGTGAGAGGTGTAGAACAAAGAACTGGGGCTAGCCGTGGAGAGGGGCTACTGTGGTAACGCGGGCTAAAAGGTTAAAGCAGCAGGGGGAATTAATATGTCTTAATGACATTATAATGAATGGGAAAATATGGGACATCATTTATTAAACGGAGTCAAGTGTGTCAGGGAAGTGCGAGGACTCACAAACGCATTAATTATCTCTCCGTCTCTCTTCATGGACGGGGGAAGAAAGCATTGGTGGAGAGGTAATGACAGGCCCCAAACGGACGTCATAAATTACCACAGGGGGGCTTCAAGACGACAAGGTCTCGTCTCACTCCTGCACTCACGCAGCAAGATGTCTTTTCATGTGTCCAAACCATCACTGGGAATTTGGACATAAAATCAGAGTTGCCTTTTCTAACTCTCAGTCATTTCCAGACAAGAAAGCAGGGAAATGCCCTTTTTTCTCTCAAGATTTGATATCATACCGGCAAGACATGACTTGTTATTTATCATACCTGTCACACTAGAAAAAAAAAAGAAAAAAAAGATGCAAGCTTAAGTCCTGTTTCCACACTTTAGTGTCTTGGGACCAAAGATGGGGGAGGGAGAAAGGTTCAGGCTCTGCTCAAGAACAGTCATCCATAACCACCAGTCTATTTCTAAGGTTTGTGATATTTGGGCCTGAACTGATCCAGGTACATTTCTTATCTTATCTGTTGGGTTTTCTTGGTTCTGATGACAATTTATGGATTCCAAAAGAGGCTTGATCTAAAAATCATGACGACTAATTTGAGTTCTTAACAAGACATCTCAAATTACACCCTCACATATTTAATGTTTTGTTGTAACTTTGCTTTTTATTACTGCCACGTTGAACCAGTTGGTATACATCTTTCGTAAATTTGAAATGATGTACATGTGTGTTGGTAATAAAGAAGCTCCATCGTGCCCCAGGCATAGTCCAGAGTGACGCATTCCAGCACTGAGCACCTGTTCAAACCACTCAGACTGGTTCTGTACCGATACATTACAGCAAACAGCCTGATTTTCAGCTCTACAAATTGGTTAATTCCTCACACAATAAACCTGCCAATGTCATTTGAGGGAATATTGACTAACCAAATGCACATCCAAGCTCAGTGAATCTACAGCTTGGTGGCCATATGTTGTTATGGCAATACCAGCTACCCACAAACAAAGCCTGTAGCAGAGGTTTTTTTTCACTGTTTTTCTTTCTAATCTCTCAGTGCTCGTCTGTCAGCATTTCAGTATCTTACTCCTGGGGGTCAGCTGAGTCAGAGGTCGAATGCACGCAAGCTTGGCACAAACACAACAAAGCCTTGGTTTCCTTGGAAAAGTCAATGAGTCCAAGGTGATTTCCAGGTAAAAACGTGATGTGAGATTGATGTAAAGGTTATGTGATATGGTTGAAGAAAAGCTGATGCAATTAAAATGATGTGTTGACTGAAACGGTGTTGGAGATTTGACATTTTATTATGTCTTATCCAGACTTTTTTGTTTACTGCATTGACATACAGATGTTCTGAAAGATACCCAAAGAGTCCAACAACTTTTTCATCCAAATGTGGTTGAGTTACAGTAGATCATTTTATCTTGTGTGTCCCTTGGAACAAGACTCTCTAACCAACTCATGAACAGTTTTACATCATTTTGGTGTCTTGTGGAAGTTAGGACCAGGTTCAGTGGTCTCAGATCAAGACTTAAAGATAGGTTAGTGGAAGCATGACATGTTGTGAGGGAACAGGTCCTGGAATGCTCATGTCACTCTGGAAATGAATAAATGACACTGAAAATTGCAGCAATTATTGCCGACTTAAGGCCCGCCTGTGGGCCCTAGGAGAGTTAGAGGAGAAAATACAGACTCCGTCTTCAAAGGCAATTAGTCTTCATATTGTAGTGTGTCCATTCAGCGAGTGTTCTACCCACTCATGGGACTGCACATGTGGACATGGCTAATAGTCTCTGTTAATGAGCCAATCGTTCATTATCAATCTTCTGGGAGGCACAGTGTGAGAGCAGCATCCTGTTGACACATTTAGAGGAAATGGCCACCGCATGCCGTTCCCTACGTATGCACAGCACTGTGGTGCAATTGTCGCTGAAGGCTGCGAAAGAGCAGCTTGATTCCACGTGTCCTTGTGGAGACAGCTAAATTAGACAGATTTGCATACACACACACACGGACGCAAACACATACACACGCACACAGTTTGAATCCTAGCCTATTCTGGAGGGGGAATGCCCTTTTTGTCCCTGGCCACCTGGTCAAAACACTAACAGCTGACTTGTTGCTGAGCCCTGCAACGGTAATAAATCACCGCACGCCCCTCCCGAACATACATACATACAGCCACATGCACCGGCCGGCACCATCAGCCTATTCTTGTACACCACAGCAGATACCATCTCTGTATGTTTTATGGCAGAATAGCTCACCATTTTTTCATTCTTTCTGTTGTTTCTACAAGCTCTGTGCTTGGCCTTATCAGCACAGAGCTCATATTGGATGGTGGACCTTTCTACACATGCAACTGAAGTAAAGACCATTCCCTACATCTACTCTTAATGCTACCACACTGTCTTTTTTTTCCTGATACGGCATGGTGTTCATTTTGGAGAGCATCTCTTTACAATTGGACAAATGACACTTTTTGACTTTGACGGTTTTTTCCATTCCATTTACTCAAATATTCAGCTTGTTCCTTAGCATCTTAGTTTTCTTCCCAGTGCTCTTGATGTGTGCTGGATGCAGCCGTTTCCACAAGCGACCCGCAGTAATCTGAGCTCTTAAAAGCCCTGTACATTCCTCCCTTACTCATTCATTCTCACTTTGTCTACCATCTAGACAGACTCCATTTTAGCAGTAGTCCAGCATTCTCCATTGACCTTACAGTGCTTGATTAAGGGCATTGGGCCTCTGGCGCCACTCTGTTTCCTCCATGTTTAATTAAAAGGTGAAGAAAGTCCTCTGTCTTGCGATGATGGCTTGGGTACATGATTCTTTCCCGGCCAACCCAAAAACCCCTCTCACATGGCTCCAGCCCAAGGCTTGTGACTATACACATCTCTTCACTTCAGACCATTTTCCTGAAAACTAAAAACTTTTCTTGACCTTTGTGCTATCGCCAAGGAAACTGTCCATCTTTCAGTTTCCCTGTAATATTCTGAGCTCCGCAGGATCAGATAATGCAAGGAGACTTCTTTTCTTTCCACTTTGTTTACTGACAAAATGTCTCTCTTGTCTGAGAAGGGAAGGAAGCAATCATCACAGTCTATAACATAAGTCGCCTTGTCAAAGCCTGTTTAGAATATATCCATAGAGGAGCCATGCAGGGAGGAACACAGGGGTGCACTTAGTGTCATTGCCGCTGGGGAGGGGGCTGTCGAGCAGCGGAGCAGCAAGGAGGGGGCTGCTGTTTCATATGTCTATGGCAATTAACGCTGATGTGACACATTCAAAAAAGGTCCCCTGGGATTGACAAAGCCAACAAATTGACTTACCATTTGAGCACGAAGACGTAGGAGGAGAGAAAAAAAGGCATGCAGCTTCATCTTGTCATAATGAATCTGGAACCTATTCCTGTTGGGTGCACTGCTGGTATGATGATTGCCGTTTATTTCCTGTATATGCCATAAAGTACCACTGTGCTTACAGGGACATTGTGTAGCTTTTGACAAGATGGGGGTGCTGTGGAGAAGGGGGGCACCCTGAAGTAATGACTTTATCATGTGGTTCTGGTAACTTACATGACAAACGAAACCGCTGCTTTGCTGCTTGCTATAAATGTCTCCTTAGGCCCTGGAGCAATGCAGGAAGAAAGACAGATGTTTCATTTCATGCCATGTTTTCAAACTCTTACACACAGAGACACACACACACTCTCTGTCTCTCTGCGTATCTGACAATCCTCTACTCAATCCTGAATGATAAATGCATCTCATTTCATTTCCCAGTGCAGTACTGGAATCGCCCTCCAGCGCAGGGAGCAGGAACTTGGTGTCCATAAAGGTTCAGCCAGTGATTCAGGCTTTTAAGGAGTGTTCAAAATGACAGGAGTCATTGGGTGGCCAATTTGTTTTCTCATGGGGAGCTGTGTTTGTGGCATTCAGCTTTCCTCAGGGAAACAAGGGCAATCAGCTGCAGCTTGTCGAGGACTATGAGAGCTAGTGACCTCTGACCCCTGCTGTGGATGTCACTAGAGGTTTCCATTGCCACAGAATACAACCTTACATCACACAGCCTGCTGTTAAAGCATACTGCTTATCACACGTTCTTTAAGTACACACATTCTGATTTGTGTCTGCACAGGAGGAAGAATTAAAAATGGCAGCATATTCATTCCAATAGCTGCTCACCCTGCATCTTCTGCTGACTGCACACATAAGCAAGAGGAGAATACTGTTTAAAACACCAAAGGGGCAGGGTTTTACTAACAGCAAGAACGTGGCTGACATACAATTAACAATTCTACACCATTAATTATACTTTGTAATTGCACTTAATCGCTACAAAACTCCCAGGTTGAGTAATTCAAGTGTTAAGCTTGAGTGTGACAGAGGCGATGAAGAGAGATTCTGTGGGGAACCCTTATATGTGTAATGTTGGTCCACAGGAGCTTTTTGTGTGGCTGAAGGGGAAGGGTGAGACGTGCATTTGGTGGCATTGAGGTGGTTGATGGGGCAGATGTCTTCTCTGGGCGGCCATGCATACAGGCCTGGCCCGGGGGATCTTTACCCGCTGTGCATCAAGAGCAATTAAACACACCTCATGCTGGAGCTCACTGACGCAAACAGGCCGTAAAAAGGATACTCACACGCAAGCAACCTTAAAGGACAGGACGGATGGGGAAAAACTACAGCGCTGCAGGCATGACTTGTACCAAATCAAGTGAACGCAAGGGAACAAAAATAATCCAACATTTTGTTTTGTAGGAAAGTGAAGCACATCTACAGTAACAACAGCATTCAGCATCTGATGGCAACACGTGCCTCTCCCTGCAGGCTCTGACCTAATCTGCAGCATTCTTTACCTGCTCTTAACAATCCCACAGCTGTGTACCTGGCTGCCCTAAAAATGTATATAAGAACAATAAAAATGGATTTGAAAATACCCACAGCAGGTGCACATTCAGTAAGGACACAGCAGGAAAGAAACAGCTATTGCAAAGCTAGCCATGAATATAAACTGGACAATCAAATTTCCCCTATCTTTAAAAAAAATTATACAGCGCATTAGCATTAAAGTAAGTATTATTAACTACAGCAGGCAAATAAAGGCAGTTTTCAGTGTACATGTAATCAGAATATGCAAATTGAGTTCTCATTAACATGCAGGGGAAGAGTTTAAAATCCAGGTTGCTATGCTTTGCTGCAGGCAGGACATGGCAATACTTTGGATGACTTAAATTGTGATTTGCGGAAGGGCAGATGGCATGTAGACCTTCTATTGAAGGAGACGACACTGCAAAAAGATCCACTTTGCTTGATATCAGATTGTAATTGTCAAGTCTCAGCTTTTATTTGAGTGGCATTACATCTGTATATAAAGAACTGTTTGGGAGATTTATCCACTTTAGCACATAGTTACAAGTAACTGGACACTTAGGCAACTGCGTGTCATTTCAAAATTATTTCATGCACAACAGAACATTAATTGAGAGCTGAGATTTGGCAGATTTAGATTGAGGAGGAGTTGTCTTTCAATATGAGGAGTGAAGAGGTGACCATTAAAGTGGAGGTGATAATGAGGCTCAGAAAACACAAAAATCTATGAGAGATATCCAAATTAGGTAGTACCAAAAGGTGGTGTGCACAGGAACTCTAGAGAAACCGTTCAGTGACTTGTTTGACTGTGGAGCACAAGTCTTGTGGGTGACAGGAGAATCATAGGCATGGTAAAGTAAGCCCTTGAAGTCAAAAATACTCACCAGGAGGTAAGCAGATGTGCTTCTTGTCAACAATGAAGAAAAGAGTTCCTGACCATAAGAGGGTTACCAACAAGATGCCAACCCCTGGTAAGCCTCAAAATTTGAAAAACCAGGCTACAAGAAGAAACCAAACAAAGCTCTTTCACTGCTGAGGGACAACAACAGGATGAATTCAGAGCTATACAGGCGCCCTCTCCATTCTCAGATTCAGCCAAATGCATCAAAACAAAGTGTATGACATTTCATCATTCAGCGATCCTTAACATATACCCAAGCAACCAAAGAGCTTTTCAGGGTGAAGAAGAAGAATATTCTGGACTGGTTAATCCAACAAAGTTGTATTCCACTTGTTGAAGACCAAACCAAAGGCAATGAGACCCCACAAGAAGTAAGAGCTGAAGGTGGCTGCAGTGAAGGCCTGGGAGTGTATCACCATGGAAGCTATGAAATGTTTGGTGATGTCAGTGGGTCCAAGACTGCAGGCAGTCGCTGACTGCAAAGGATTTTTCACAGAATATGAAATATGATGATTTTGTTTGACTTCATATGAACTGGTCCAATTATTTTTCAACCCCTAAACTTTAGGCATTATGTGTTAAAAAGGGTTCTATCCTTCACACAGTTCTTTCTACTGTATACTGACGTAAATGAACTCAAATTAAAGCTGAGACTTGGCACTTTAATGCACTATTATCCGTTATTTTATTTCAAACTGAGCCTGAGAACAAAAAATGTTTAACTGTCCAAACACCTACAGTCTGGATTGTATGTGTAACTAAAAAACCATTTAAGCTCAAGTTTGATCGCTACACAAGTCACCACTTTTTCTTTACTCCTCTACCTCAATCTAAATAAAACTTTTTTTTATTTCCTCTGTCGCTTGGGTTGTCTTCAGAGGCCTTCCAAATTAATTCAACACAGTTATAACTAGATTCAGTGGCGTGCGGGAATAACCAGCTTTCTACAGCTAAATCAACATCAGACAGAAGACCAGTCCTCTGGGGGTGCCGTGCAGTGCCTCACTGTTTCTCAGTCAAAGCAGTGTGCTCTGCCTCCAGCCCCCTGTGGAATATCTCTTAATGTAACTGGCATCTTCATTTTGGCTTTGCTCTGATGTTGCATGAAAAATAAAATCCTCTATTTTAACTCTGAAAAGTAAAAGGTTTGGGGAGAAGAGGGAGAAGAAAAAAAAAAAAAAAAACAAAGAGTGAGAGACCAACAGAGGAAAACGGTGTAAGCTGTTAATGCTATGTTAATCCCTGTCTAAAAACAGCTGAAGGTAATGCAGAGCTAGATAGCTAGCAGGAGAGGTGAGTGAGAAAGAGGAAACAGGGGGTACAGGGTGTGCATAAAAGAGAGGATATGTCACCATAAAGTCTTTCAAGCAGTCAGAGGTATATTTTCTGGCATGGTTTTAAGCCTACCAAGACTTCATACCTTGTTACCCCACACAGTCACGCAAAAAACATTTTGCTATTTTGGTTGAAAAGTAAACAAATCGATTAACCTTAACAACACAACACTGCACTTTTCTCACCGTTTCACTATTTGGGATGAGGTGAGTCAAGACTGAGTCCAAGTTTTAGTTTTGTGCTTGATCATACACTATCCAAGATTTTTGGTATTTTATGGAAGAAGAACTCAAAAGATGTACAGTATCAGAATTAGTGCCCAGAAAGCCTTTCATGGGTACACTGGTGTTACCATTAGGTTGCTCATACTATAGCCTGAAGATTCCCTAAACACAGAAAAGTCAACACTAATGGCCTTATTCCAAGATGAAGCAAATAAAGTGCTGTACACAAATGCCATCTGTTCATTATTCATTTATGGAGTGGATAAACATACAAGGCCATGACTTCAGGGCCTGTTGCCTGTCCTGGCCACCGTCGGTTCAAAAACAAATTCTACAAAGAAAGACAGATAGTGTGACATGGGAGCTCCACACACAGCAGGGGCTGAAAAATCAATCACCACCTTCAAGCAGCCGCTTTCAAAATAATGAAAATAGGGGACATGCAAGGTTTGTATTGGAGACACAGCCTTGAGATGCACCTGTCTGACACGTATAGGTTTCTTCTCATTAGAAAAGAAATCAAGGTTTGAGCTCTCCTTCAGAAAAGTGTTCATCTTAGACACATTGATTGCAGTTTTCATTTTACTTTGTCACATTTCACACCTGATGCATACTGTAGACACTGTGCATCTACTGCACTTGCATGCTCATTATATGGTGCATTGTATATCTAAAACAAATTATACGTTTGGGTTGGTAATGGAAACTTTTTGGCCTTTTTCAACCTTTAACAGCTGAATCTTTTCCAGCCTTTATTTCAATTTCATGCTGTCCAGTAGCCTTCTTAAATAACAGCCTATGCATTCACACAGTAGTTGAACTGTAATGACCTAAAATTAAGTTTTTATTTTTCACTTTACATAACAGGCTGGGTTGTCGGCAAGGTAAATTTTATATTTTACAAAGTGGTAATTTTACATTAAAATACTTAAGATATTTAGATACACTTTCCCTTCCACTCTTTATATTTAAATGACTATATAGTAAAATAGATTTTAACAGTTTAAGGTGCTCTTAAAATGATAAGTTAGAATTAATGTTTAAACTTTTCTCAGAGTTACCAACAGAACATTCATTCACTTTCCCCTCACAATGCTGTCTTGGAGAAAAATCAGGCAAAAATAATATTTGAAAAATGAAATCTTACCCCTCTATACCTATCAAATGTTTTACCACTGTTCACAAAAACAATGGAATAACATAGGTAGAAGAAAAAAGAAAAAGGAACATTGTGTAGAACATACTGAGCCAAGAAATAGAGCATGAATATTCATGCAAACCACAACAAACTGTAAAAATGGCTTTGTTAGTGAAACCAAATCCCAGGCTCATGTTTGAGAAAAGAGTACACTCTCTAGAGGGGGCTTGGATGGAAGCCTGTTAAGATGGTTGCCACCAGTGGCGGTGAATGATGCTAAAAAGGCTGGCGACAAAGAAACAGTATGGCTGAAATGTTGTTTACCTCTCTGGCAAGCATCAGCTAGGCCCTGTGCTCAAGCATCAACAGTGGGTCAGTAAAAAACCACCATGTTTGGTGGCCGTTAATTGAGGCACTGAAGTGATAAATCTAATGTCCCCAAGTGTGAATTAAATGTGTAAAGAAAACAGAGAAAAGGTTGCAGAGTTATAAATCTTTCAGAGCAAGTCCAACTTTACAGACCATATAAAGACAAGGGTAACATTTTGATACCAAGGAATGATTACATCACCTCTAATTAGATACTGACAAGTTTCTTGATGACAGACTGCAGTTTTGCAAACTAGAATGAGAACAAACTGCAAGGTCCAGATGTTCATAGCTGATCCAGATCCACACACTGTAGACTGTAGAAGGCTGTAACTGCTGCCGTCAATCTATTTGAATTTTCTATTGATTTTAAATCAGTTTGATTTGTTTTCGATTGATTGGTGTCAAAAATCCTTATTACATGAATTGTGATTCACCATGGTGAGACAACAAAATCTGTAAAAGGCAGTTTGCCTCCAAACGAGTTACCATGGTAACTAACTCTAAACTAATAGTCACTACTAATCATTACTAACATTAGGTACGAAATGATTAGGTTTTAGTTTAGAGCTTAGCAAGAAGAATTTAAACAATATCTACAAGCTAACCATTAATCCATTAACTTTGTACCAGTCTGACTTATTTTCTACTGTACACTCTCTGATGAGAAGACATACTGAAATGCCATTTGTTAGCTGCTGATTAATTAACAGTCTGTTCCTGTTTGGTTCCTTATTCACTGCTACCTCCTTGGGACTTAATGCATCTTAATGTAAAGTGTTAAGGACAAGTGTGAGAATGACAAAAGAATCTGAAAGCAGATTAATCCGGGTGGAATTGATTTGTTAAGCTTCTCTCTTTTCACACGTGCACCAGTCGAACAGGATTTAAGCACAAACCCGTGAGATGCACATCTGCACATCTGCTCAGAGTCTGTCCTCTTCAGGACAGAGGGGACCCTCCAACCCAGGCTCCGCTGGGCGTCTTCCGAAGCCAACTACCCACCAACTGGGCCAGTTCAGTGTGTGTTAACCTGGATCATGTATGTGTGCAGGTGGTCATATATATATATATATATATATATATATATATATATATATATATATATATATATATATGTGTGTGTGTGTGTGTGTGTGTGTGTGTTAATCTACGTTAAAAGAACAAAAAGTGTGCACACGTGAGTATGCATGCACTGACCACATTATTTACAGAATTTGTACATGTGGATTCATGTCTATGCATGTCAGTGTTTACAGTATACTGTGTGTGTGTGTGTGTGTGTGTGTGTGTGTGTGTGTGTGCGCGCACGCTCATGTATACTTGTACAGTGTATGTGCCAGCTGTCCATTGGTGTCCTCAGGAAGAATGTGTAATGGGGATAAGCTCCTTCTCCTGGCTTCCAGCAGCTTTACTGCAGATCTGTTCCAGGTATGTGTGTGTGTGTGTATGTGTGTGTTACGTGCATGTGTGTGGCCTGTGTTACACTTAAAAAAAACAAATGCAGCAGAGCCAAGCCTCCAGCTAGCTGCCCAACCGCTAACAACATCTCCATCTGAGAAAACAGCAGCAATAAGCCTGTGCCGACATCATTATGTCACACTGAGCCATTTTAAGTTGAAACACAATTGTCAAAGCTCTCCCATTGCTCAATCACAGCCTTTACAAAGATAAGAAAACATGGCTGTGCTTCATCTCTCTACTACAACAAATTATTAGAAAAACTGTTACGATCAAAGTTGTTTCAACTCACCGTTTTTTTTTTTTTTGTTTTTTTTTTTTTGGGGGGGGGGGGTTGTTGTTTTTTTTCATAGCATACAGAGTTAGACTCCAAAATAGGGTAACTTGGATTCATAGATAGCTTCATAATTTTCAATAAAATGAAAACAATCTAAGCAAGGAGGATGCGAACTAGTATTCAAATGAAAAAAAAGATAAATACATGATCTCAGCTTTGTTATGAATCCTTAAAGCTCAGTTGTGCTGTTTGGCCAGAGGTAAAGGCAGGGAAGCGGATTATGGTTAACGATATTATAGAGCTGATGCAGCATGGTGGAGATAGAGTTTGGCGTGGAGGAGGGTCTGGTGGGATGGAGATGGTGCTAATACAGAGGTTTCTGACCTTGGATCCCCCCCCAAACCCCTCCATGCATGGGTACCTGTGAGCGTACACACACACACACACACACACACACACACACACACACAGAGCCCTGAAGCTCTCCTCATGATAAGCCAATGAGGGACAGGGACAAAGCGAGGCAGAGGAGGAGGAGGATATGGCACTGGCTCTTGTAGGAGGCTGTTTACTTGCATTGTTAATTTCATTAGCCCTCCAGCAAACACTTCAATATTTAACATTCTCGATTTAGCCCCCCCCACCCCCTTTTTTTCCTTTTAAACAGGTTTGCCACCAAAGTCCAACAATTAAACAGAGTGGCCAAAGGTAATCTATCAGCGCTCTGGTCTTACCACTTAATATAGTGGCACTCGATTTGCACTCAACTGAAGGAGGCCAAACCTTGTAAAAGCCACAATCCTTTTAAATGGGCAATCAATTTGGCAATGTGACTTTGCAGCCTGGTGTTTCTCAGTCCTGCTTGTATAACCCAGCAGTGTAAAGTAATAGCAAGCACAGGGGGGCACAGTGGAAAGGCAGACCTGGATATGTATGACACCTGATCCATCAGTGTGCAGCAACATGTGCCAGAAACAGCAACTAATTAAAGAAAAAAATCTTTTCATGCTAGTTGCATTTCTTCTAAAAGTATCCAAGTGTCCAGGGTCGATGCCACGGTGTTGGGTATAATCTAGTATGTGAATGTGAGCCGCAGTCAGTGTATTAGCATTAGCGGTCACATACATAGAGCGCGCTGAAGAGTGTGACAGCCTGCTAATGGCTCTGTCACAAAGGGACCGGAGTTTAGACACAGCTATAATCATGATCTCAATAAGCGTGCCACCCTACCAGCACACCAGCTCAGTCGTGTCCCCTGATACCCATACTCTGACATCATATGCATACAGCCCCATGAAATCTAACTGCAGCTGAAAAGATGGCTTTGCACACTGCCAACATTTCCAGTTGGGAAATGCAATAGTGTGACTACTTCGCACACTCCTGCGGTACTGTGTCAACCAGTGACTGTATATAAAGAGTGTCAACTCATACACCCTGGGTGAATAATATCCTGGCCTCTCCTCTAATCCCCTCCCCTCAGCACAGGATCGTATTGTAGGGGTCTTTCATACCGATGAGGCTGCAATTTATAAAATGTTCTTTTCATTGCGGGGTGCTAGCAGTGCTCCCAAACCACCCGTCTCAACAATCTCACCCCCCTTAGCTGATTTATTAAACAATTCACACACATAAAGTTCATTGGTAGGTGTGCTGGCAAGGCAAAGCGTTAAAAATATTGCCACAATAGCACCAGAGACCTTTTCATTTACCATTCAAAACAAATCGGACTGCAGCCGGCAGAGAATAAATTCAGACTTGTAAGTAAATACATGTAATTGAAGCAGTGGACTGTTGAAAATGCATCAGGAGCAGGCTTTTTCTATTATGGGGATATTTATCTTCCTTCCTAAACAAAAAGGCCAAGGGAGAAGGCGAGCAGGCGGGTGGGGAATGTGTTTGTTTTCCTGCAGTACAGTACTGCGTGCAAGCTTGTTTTTGTGTCTGAGCGTGCAGGGATGTGAGTGTAATTGCTGCCTGTTATCATTAAGCAAGCTGGAGCGATTGGGGGATGCACAACAACCTATGAAGGGCAAACCTGGGGATATTGTGCGTGACATTGGACGTCTGTGGGTAAGTAATGATCAGAGTAGCGTATGACAGCCAAGCCTTAGCGGCGACAATGGCACATTGTTCGCTGCGCTACGTCGCCCACATCCAACTCTTGCCCACCTCTTCATTAGTAAAGAAGGCTGCATATTCACCCATACAGTACTACGGTAGCAGGAATGCTAATAATACTGCTTCTTCAGTGCTAACAGAGCCATTATTTTTTTAAAGGTAATTCACAGAATCCCTGCCTAGGTGTTTTCACAGTTCATGAAATTGTATTTTTTATGCTGAAGAGGCCAAACAGAGGGATTTGTTCTTCTTTCGCTCTCTGGGGTCATTTACTTATCCTCTGGCTGCTCAAGCAGGTTCAAACCAGGGCCACATCACATCACCTCAAATAAGAGGCGAAATAACCTTTAATTGAGGAATAATCCCCAAGAATTGGATCGGGGAGTGGCAGATAATGAGCAATTGTCTGTGAACAACATGAGACAATTTACTTGGAGCTGTGACATCAAGATGGCAGAAGCGGACGTGAGAGAGCAGCAGCAGATTAATGAAACCAAATACTATAGTATATAAATCCATACTGTGGCCCTTTGGCACCTATCAGCTAAATTGATGTATGTATTGTACGTGTCTTTAAAGAATGAGGTTGGTTTTAGCCTTTTTTGTTGTCAGCAATTCTCAGTCGGCGACCAAAAGCCAATAAATTAGTTTGTCTCTTAGCACTTTCTGACATCTTTATCTGTGACACTCCCAAGTCCATTCATTTCTACTGAAAGATTTATACATACATTTAAAAATGCTAGTCATTTTTCCAAAAACAGATGGGCACTATAGTTTTTCACAAAAATTCCTTTAACAGGGGGATAAGTAATGCATTGGTTGGGGACTTAACGTCTCAGATGACAGTATTCTACATTTCCTTTGGTTCAACTGACACAATTTTCAAAAAGTTTTGCATACTGAAATTTGCAAAGTCTTAATAAAAGATTCTGTGCTCCTAATGTTGGCTTTAAAATCTCAAAAGTACATAAAAAAATGAAAATGATGCATCTGTATTGAATTTGGCAGTAATTTTTTCAGAGCATCACAACATTATATCTATTCTGAAATTGAACAGTGTTGTATTGTAAAATAAAAATGTCAATATCAAATGATACTGTCAAACTATTCTTATTTTAAAAAAATCAACAATTCTGCACTACTATAGCATATATACTTTATACAATACCATAAGTAACTGTAAAATAATACAATATATATTGGGTGCTCTAGGGAGTATAGCACCAGGAGAGTGTATATGGTGGACACAAAATAAACTACAGTGCCCACACTGATTATAATAAAGGAACATGTCTTCTAGTGCAACAGTGGCTGATACATGTGTTGTTAATATCTTTGGAGGTCTATGGTAAAGAGGAATAAGCTTTATCAGGCTTTGGCTACACAGACAAAGATATATTTATTAGTTTTAGTCTTCTCACAGCATCTGTTGACAATCTGAAAAATACAGAACGCTGTCAGCCTCATCCTTTAAAGTCAGAGGGTGTGCTGTGCGTCTGTGGCATCACCAGAACAAACCAGAGCATGCATTTTTTAACTTAGTCGCTTTGTAAACATGTCAGCACCACAGGTAGCACACCCATAAATGTCACTCAAGAGGCAGTGTAATTTCATTTTGCTTGGAATAAATAAACCTTGGTCCCTCAAACTGATTACGTTCCCCTCAGAATCTTTTCGGCTTGACTCCCGCTTTGATGAAACAGTGCCCCACTTAATGATGCTGTTGATTCATATCCGGTGGGTATCGCGCCGAAAAGGGAGATAGAGGCAAAGGCTCAACTGCTGCTCGGATCAGCGGAGGCCCCTGCGTCCATCTAGCACTGCTAAAAGAAAATGGACAGACAACAGTAATTCTTGTTTTCGCTGTCATGAATAAGTTATATCAACCTCCGATGTATGAGGGAATATGAAAAACTAATTACCATATTTTCCATTAATGGGAACAGAAAAGTTTTGGGTGAAGTTCTCAAACTGCAGTAAATTCTGTAATTATGGGCCTTTTCTTGTTATTCTTGTTTGGTAAGACGGGAAACTCACAATGAACAATATTCACTGGATTTATAAGCACCCAGAGAACTCTGGTTGTAAGCTGATAAAGGAACGAGCTGAGCTGGTTTGGCGTTCTTGGGCTAAAGACAGATTTTAACGGTAATAGGCAGCATTTATATGAACTCAAAGTCTGGCTTTGTGCTTGCTATTAGAAAAGTTAAGACAAACAATAAAAATGCCTGTTAGAACTTATTTGGTTTGTAATTGCAGGCAGAAGCTCATATACAGTGGTATCAAACATCCCACAGCTGCAGGCGAAATAAACTGCTGCATCATGAAGGAATGCGATTGATTCATTAGGCCAATAATTTTTATTAATATTGAGTTGATGTAAACAATTTACATTTGAAACAGAGTCTTGCTTTGCTATAAAACACTTGACATTTCTCAGGGTAGCTTGTGATGGCTTTTTATAACAAGTCTGCCTCACTGCTAAGGGTGCCACACCAAGACAAACACTACTAAAGGCGTCACACGCCCAAGAAATACATGAGAACGAATGCACACATGAACTTAATATGACTTCCCATTCTGAATGGTAAAAGTGGGTTTGCAGAGCTCTAGGAAGCTGGGGATTCTGTACACTAACCCCTGCATCGATCCAGATCAAGAACTGGCAGAAAGCAGTGGGCGTTGGGAGCAGAGCCCCTTTGATCAAACAGTGGTCATGACTTCTTCAAGAAGCAGCAATCTCCCACTGAAGTCTGGGAACAGTGTGGAAGTCCCATAAGGGATTATGTCTGAGTATGTCAATTATAGTATGTACGCAGAGGTACCCAAGGGTAGGATCTGCCAATCTCTGCAGCTTTCTGATCCCACCTTGGCTCAAAATATAAGGTTCTGTTGTGTCTGTGCCAAAATATCTCAATATAAAAACAACAACCAAACATTTACAACATACACTAACGGCAATATATTGCTTTATTCTAACATTTCAGGGTTTTAATATTTATGATGTCAGCCCCTTGGTACTAAATTACCAGTGTGATATACCGTACAATACAGTACAGTATGCTAACTGCTTGTTTTATTTGAAATTATTTCAGTTCATTGTTTTAGTACATGTACACCACAGTCATAACTCACCCTCATTATTTAAGGTATTATAAATTGTAGCTAGTTGATTTATTAATGGTAAAACAATTAACTAATGCCTCAGACATCAGTTATAAGCTTAAGTTACATTTGCTGGTGGGTCATTAATAGTCAAATTATTAGTAAATGCTCCTGACATTCTTACTTTCTAGTAGGTTACAGTTAGTCAGTGTGTGTCAGTGTTCAGTCATTTCTAAAGGATAATAAACAAATTCTGCAGTTGCACATGCTCCTTCACTCATTAATAAATGGTCCTGAGGGTTATTTTTACAGAAATTCCACAAGTCTGCAGTTGAAAATGTTGAACACACATATTACATGTATTCATTTGTCACCATGAAAATCCACAGTAGAAGAGGAAGCAGAATAACTGACACAAGTGCCATATGGTTGCAAGTACAGTAAGTAAAAAGTGCATGGGAAATGAGAAGTATTTTTTACAACTTTTTTACAACACTGGTAGTATGAAAAATATATTTCAATTTAAATAAATGAACCTCATGAGATAAACAATACGGAAGCAGTCTGAATGTTAAATGCCATAAAAAGGGCCTGGGCCCTAAAAAAGACAAATGTAGAAGATGTTCCAACACCTAACAGGTCTCTGTTCTCAGCCAAATAAGATCTGTGTCTCCTGAAATTCCTGAAATATGTCAAGTCACTGTACACTTGGAGCTGATCCAAGACCAGATTAAAAAATGAAATGAAGATCTTTTTTTTTCTCTCCTGCTCTTCCCAAGTAAACACACTAATCCGCACTTTGCTGCCTCGTTACTTGGGCTCTTAATTAAAATGCAAGCACTTCTTCTTCAGGCGGTTACCAATACTTGATGCGCTGGATTACCGGCGGTGAAGTCGGACATAATTTGTTTTTAATAAAACATTGGAGGGATTAAGTCGATGGAGTTTACTGAGATTTGGCTCCAAGGAACCGCATGTCTTGTAAATGCTGAGCACAAACAAGCCAACAAATGCTTTGGCATCTTTAATAGGCATTTAATTGCTCTTAATATAGAACAAATGATTGTAATAACAGGGATTCCTTACGTAAATGCAGCTACTGTAAACAGAGAAAAGGTGCATACTAATAGAGGATTTACCTGTATATTTGTTTATTCTAATTTAGGGTGAAGCGGTTGAGTAGAATGTTGGGAAGAAGTAGTATTAATTTGTAGCCTTAATTAGGAGTTTTATGGGTTGCCACAGTAGAGAGCTCATAAAACGACAGCGTCATCACTAATTCAACATGGCAGGCCTGCAGAACACCATCTGCTGCCCAAGAAACTGTTAATAAAGTCACAATTATCTTTTTGTAAGCACTTTATTGAGAATAAAATTTGCAAATTAATTAGCTGCGAGTCAAGTCCACGGGCAAGAGTAGAGAAGGAGGGAAGAGGCCAAATCACCAAAGGCAGAGGCAAGCCATTTGATTCAAGAACATTTTGCAACCAAACACACCCATGGCGCTAATGATAATTTCGGGTTTCAGTGCTGATGATTTGAAACAAAGGCTTTGTTTCACTTTTTAATTGCGCTTCACATCCACTTACACGCATTTTGTAATGAGGCTACACATTTAACCGTAGCCTCCCTCCTCTCATCACAACAAACAAAACCAAAAAAAGCAGTCTTCGCAGCCAGTAATTGCACAGTGTGTTAACAGCTGGCTATCAAAACCCAGCAGGAAAATACAATTCACCCTGTAAAGTTGAACATCAAGCCTATTCATGATCAATACTGCCGGGCCAAGAAAGCACTTATCTGCTGTGTTTACATTGTTGTTAGTTTCTCATCAAGAACACTTCCCTCATTACCGCCCTCCCCCTCTTCCTCACCCGCGACTGCTTTTGCTGCCTTTCCAGGCTTTTGTCAACACCAGCTCCGACAATAAATGGCCAGAATAGAGGCCAGATAATTTTGTTAATCCCCTTTGCCTAAGACCTTGAGGAGTTTAATTCATGGTGATTGTTTTGACTCCCCTCGCTGACGATCAATACAGCCCATTTCAGCACTTTTCGCTGGGCTCAGAAACAGAAAGCCCTTGTCGCTCTGTTCTTCTTTATGAAGAGTGCACACAGGCAAACACCGTATCCCTCAAAGTCATCAAATGTGCAGACAGATAGTATACACACACACACAGATGCACACGAACCATAGTAATCACTCCTCTTCAAACTCTGTGGCTGCTGGTGAATTCACAGCTACAAGTCACATTCTCCTGTATGTGCCTGTAACATCCATGTCTCCCAGCTTCTTTTCTCTCACTGTAATTGGCTATACAGGGCAAATAGTGGAGGTGGTGATGGTGGAAGGGTAGAGGGTGGGGGCAGTTATTCCCTCTATCTAGGTTTCTGAAGCGCTTATCAGTGACCCCCTGCAGCTCAATGCCCTTTAACCCTACCATCAACACACACACGACCTCTTCATGTTAGCCAACAGACAGGCAATATGAGCAAATATCTCTGCAGAAATAAAAGAGAAACACACACACACACACACACACACACACACACACAAGTCTCATCATGCTCCAGTTCCTTTCCTTAAAAAGGAAATGAGGAGGGTAGAGGTTTAACCATGGTGGGGCTACAGTGTAAAATGGAAAAGTGGTGACACTAAGGTTGCCAAATTAGCCACTGTGGCACCGTTTATTTCCCATTTAAGGGAGTGAAGAGGACACCCTGGAGAGAGGGGACCAACAAACACTTTAAACAGAGTCGAGGAAGCGGATGTGCAAGGTAATTGTTCTTGTTAGCATGATTTATGATTCATAAATTCTCCACTCATCCGGCATTCCCTTTGAACAGAAAAAAAAGGGATAAAGAATTTCATTTTTTCAAACGTTTATAATGCTTAATTACCTGGGCCTGGCCGGCGGTTTATGTATTGATGTGAAAACAGTGGGGCAATCACCCCAAGTCTCCTGTGTGTTTTTAATGAAATGTGCACGGCTGCCTTTGCATAACCAGATTTGCAGTAAGCAAGTGCACAAATTAAGCATGCCCATCGCTCTGACGGCAGTACCTCCTAAGTGGCATTTGGAAAATTACCTCATACATTTTATTTGCCGGCATGCTTTGTTCACAGAGTGGTAATTGACAGCGGTGTAATGAAATTGCAAGTAGAATCGCTGAATGTGTTTTTAAAGTCAATAACACAAAATGTAATGCCCCGCTGAGCAAGAGTTTGGGAATACAATTATGATCAATTTGAGTGCTGAGGGCGGCCATTTTGAATCAGCCTCATACAGAGACAATGGGTGCCTCTCACTCGGCGAGCTCATAAAACAACTTCATCTGTATTTGTGCTTATGGGGAGATTGAGCACAGACAAAACAGATGCATGCTGTGTAACAGCCTAACCTCTTGGCAGTTTTAAAACCACTGAAGTTGCTGGATGGAACAAAACAAACTTCCCCTTTTTGATGGGATGCAGATACACACTGTGTACAGTTTGAGTTATTCTTTGGACTGCTGTAAACAATGCTGCTCTTGTCTTGTTGAACTCATGCTTACCCATCAAAAACACAATGTCTTGTTACAATGTCTTTACAAGCGAGAACAGTCTGTTCTTCCCTGAATCCCCTCTTCCATCTCGTGGCTCTGTATTCAGTTTTTATACCACATTCCAACCATGTTCTTGTCCTTTGCCGGGAGAGTGTGTTTACAGCAGCCTTTGCTCCCCTTTTGCGAGGCGGAGATCCAGCTCCTCAAGTGTGTCACTTGCTACACTTCATGGCCCAGGCACTGCATTCTGGCTGAACGGTCTGTAGGACACGCCACACTATGCTGCTCCTTTTCTCTCCTCGTCCACCAGCTGCCTTTAAGTGACCACTGGCCGAGGAGGCACGTCTGATTTATCGACTTGAGGGGAGAAAACAAGTTGGGTTGGGCCTTGATCTGTTTCAGGGGTATGATCATAATGGGAACCTTGAGGAAGGAAGGGGATTGATAGGGATTATGAGTTTCCAAGCCTCTGTTCATCAAATGGACATGTGAGCATCATCTCTGGGAGTAGAAAAACACAAGGCTGACCTCTGTTGTGTACCTTTATGCCAGAGAATTCCTTTGAATGATGCTTTGGCTTAGAAATTGGAGACATTATCTTTCTTATCAAAGTGTAATCATGCACCAATGACAAATCCTTATATCTAAATACCCTCACAAAAAGGAGATTACTTCTCTTTTTAACAAACCATAATGCAATAGGGAGATATACTGTAATAACTGCACATAATAACATAAATGCTAATAACAACAATTAGGAAAGTAATGTGATCATAAGTCAAACCTGAAAGGATGAAAATATAATACAACTATTTGAATACAAATTTAAAGTAAGTTTAATAGGATTCTTCATAGGAATGTATGTCATGTGATATATGTAATAAAAGACAATAAACATCTGAGGTAGTATTAGTGCTGGATGATACTGCAAACGATTATTGTTAAATAGCTGGCAAGCAGTGCATTTACTACATTGTGAATATCTACACATGTTGAGGAGCAGCTATATAACCATAGTGTGTGCTTGGAAGCTGCTATCTGATAATGGTCTGGTCTGACTCAAGTAAGGGGAGCATCAGTATCAGACTGGTCAGACAACAAGATCAGATTGCACGCTTGTCGGACGGCTTGGGAGCAAGTGAATGGAGACAGCGCCATCGTGTTTTTCTCATTAGACGCTATCAGGTGGCATCGGCTGACAGAGCAGGCGATGGCTGCATAACCTCCAGACTCTGGGTGGCCGGGCTTCCCATAGGCGCCTGGGGTGAATCCTCTGACCTCATCACTATGGTCACCAGTGCTTTGTTTATCAGATGCCTTACTGGTCTGTGGAGATGTAGCACGTGGATGTCATGCTCAGACTGCGGTGCGGTATCACTTCCTCCTTATCAGCACGGGCAATCTGGTGTTAGTGTACTAGACAACAACTACAAATGCTGATGAGCTCAAATCTGCATACAGGCATGCAGGGTAACTGTTCTGCGAAAGTACTTCTTGAATCCTACGAGTAAGGTGTGCTATGAGAAAAGTTTCCCAACTGGGGAACAGAGCACCGGACATTACAGGTTGGCCAAAAATGCCGCAGAAAATAGTAAAAGTACATTTTCTGGATCACTCAAGAAAAAACATTCATTCAATATCTAACTTTTAAAGCCACATCTTCTGAGTCACATCTTTTGTTGTCTTAATTCAGAAATAACTGCTGTGGCCTGCTCTCTCAGTGGCATAAGACAACATCATAAATCTGTTACATGATCGTATTGAGACCGCACACTTCCACACACAGCATTCTCGTATGTGATGGCATCAGTATTTCAAAAGTGAAATGACAACATGTCTAAGAAACGAGAAGTTGAAGAAAAGCAAATCTGTATGTGAACTGGTTGATTAAATAGACTGACCAAAGCTCACATTCACCATGAAAATCAACATCTGCGTTGTAATCCATCCAACAGTTGTCAAGACATTTCATTCTTAATTCCACAACTGTCAACTCTCTGGTGACACTAGAGGAAAAGTCAGGGGATCTTCAAAGTTATTAGGATTCATACTCTTAAGACCACAATTGTCTATTTCAATCCATTCAGTATTTAAGATACCTCAGTCTGGACCAGAGAAATAAGCCAACTGACCAACAGATAAACCAACACTGCCATTCCTATACATTGCTATACGTTGTTAGTGTGGGTCAAAATAAATTACTTTATTGTTGAATGTTTTAGTATGTGTCTTCCCTTACCATAGAATCAAGAAATCTTTCTCAGAAAAATTTCATTCACAGCATGTATTTTTCCTCAAAATTGTGTACTGGAATGAAAAGACCTTACAGTAAAGTTTTCACAGTTCAGCTACATCAATTCAGGACTGCCAGAGAATCACTGTGTTCATGTTTGGAGCTAGTAAGATTGGATTGACATTAGCAGATATTGCTGTTGTGGCCATGTCAATAACCCTTCAGCCTGTGAGGGGGAGCCACGGGAACCTTTCCATTCCCTGATCTAATTAGCTGCCGACTAAGCTAACTCAACCCGGGCAATCCCCCTGGCTGCTTGAGCCACCAACAGCAGCCAGCCAGGCAGAGGCCAGGAGGTGGGCTGCCACCTAAACTTTGTACATTGATTACAGTTGATCCCTCTGGATTTGGTGATGGATTGTGCTTCCAGTCCGCACCCCTTTGAGAACTACATGCATATGGTAAACACATAAAGCCAGGCCTGACAGTTGTGCCATATAAGCGTGGGAAGCGAGCAGTTCAAAGGCTCAGTATAACAGTAGTGGAGGCCAAACGGATCCATGTTGATCAGTGAATGATTTTCTTTTCGCAGTAGAGGATTTCCAGTCTGATTGGCAACATAGTACAGAGCAGTAAGCATTTGGATGACGACGTTAAAGATTTGAGTCTGCACCCTCCTTGAAGAACGAGGTTGTTAAAGCTCTGAAGTCAATTCAATATGCTGTTAAAATTGTGAGGGTGAGCTGCCAACAAGAGTTAGCATAATTCCAGCCACCATTTATCCCAGTTTTAATCATTTTTCAGCCTGAGCTCCTTCAAACGTTTCTCAGTCTTTGTAAAACTTCACAAACACTGTATTTTTCAGTCCTCAGTGTCAGCAGTTAATTAGTGGTTAACACACACACAATCTGCCCAGAGACAGATGAGTGCACATCAAAGAGGAAGTCCAACAAGATGGCTACTTTGGTTTCCATGTGTTTATCCTCCAACTGCAACACCCTGTCAAACTTGATACTATGTAAAGGGCAGTCTGCCACCATGCAGGCTTTGACCCTGTAATGGACCATCAGCTGTCCACTTCTTTGGGATTCCTAATGACCTGCTGCCCCCCTGAGGACTGAGCACGTCACCCATCTCTTTCTCTCTCTTCTTCTCAAACATTTATTCACAAACATCCCCAACTATACAAAGTGAATACACATTCAGAACTTTTGCAACTTCAGTGAAAATGAACGGTCACCTCTGCAACAATGAAGCTTTCACTTGCCGTCTTGCCGGTCAGCTTCTGTACGAGTGAATCCACAGGAGCAGTTGAGTCTCGACGTCAAAGTGCAGGTTAAGTGCGATAAGTGAAATGAGCATATGCCAGGGGGAAGATAATGACTAAAAATGACTTTCCATCTCCCTTACACAAAGAGAGACAGGTACAGGGGCACAGCTGCTGTGGAAGATTAATGGTGCTGCCAGATGTAGGGACTCTGGAGAGGGTGACCAGCTCATGGTGCTCTTCACCACGGTGGAAGAGGACAAAGCAGCCATCAGAGGAACATGGGACAGACACAGGCAGGGGGGTTTATTCATCACGGCATGCAGAGTATAAGATTACATGACAGCAATGAGCAAAAACTGCCAGAGATGACAAAGCTGAAGGGCTAATGATGATGTTTTTTGCTAGCAAGGATACCTTAAAAACTATGCTTAAATCTCTACAATACACACAATAATCCTTAAATAATGAATCACCTTGCATTGATGACACCTTGCCAGTAATACAAAACATATTTAAAAAGAGTGACTTCAATTCCACACCTCATTTCACTAAAGCTGTGTGACACAGTCAGGATGTGAGGCAACTACCAAAAAGCCTAGCATTGTCACAGCTGGTTTTAACAAAATTGGAATTATTAGAGGCCAGGATATCAAGCACATTTAGAAAAAGAGAAAAAGAGAGAAAATAGATAAAGAAACATTCAGCAAAGCATAGCACTGCTTCTTTTCCTCTTTCAAGTCACCTCTGACTCACCTCCAGGTCACCTGAGCGAACGACATGCCATCACAGCACAGTGTCAATACTGCAATTTGTTTTTCTATTTCCTCCCTTATCAAGGTTAAACGGGACAAATCAATCATCGTAGCTGGTGCGAAAGGGGGGGAAAAGTACCCTTCTTGTCAGAAAATAAGGATTATAAATAATACGGCAGCAGAAACCAAACACTTGTGATACAAATTTCTCAAAAAGGCAATTAACTCTGGAGAGGGGAGGGGAAGAAGAAGGGAAACCTGAAACAAATGCCTTCTGAAAGCCCTACTGCCAAATCTCAGATGTGGGGACACCGGTTCCTTGTTCTCAGTACAGAGAGAGTTTCAATTACATGCAGTTTGCCCTTGGTTGGGCTATTTCAATATTTTATGTTGATACATTACCACTGCAACACGCCTTCATTCATTTTCATTCAGGAGAAGGAGCTTTGAGCAAAAATAGACTCTTTATCAGGCTGTGCTCGGTGTTATATTATTGTGTCTGTCTCGATAGAAAATAGATCATAGAGAAGACAGACTGCCTAATACATAAATGAGAAATGCACAATTACTTTTCACATGGATTCCTGTGGAGCCAAGAGTGGCATTGAGATTGCTCTCGCATAGCTCGCGCAATATCAGTGACATGTCTAGTGAATGTTAGCATGTAATTGGTTCAACCAAACGCATGCAGTGATACATTGAGGATCTCTTTTTTTGACGATTTTGCATAATGCAGAGTTACTGACACAATGTGTGCCACATGATGCAAATAATAATAAAAAGGCATTTACAGTACATTGGGGACAACTCTAAATGGGCATGACATCATGTGATACCAAGGTGTACCAAAGACGCTAACACGAACGTGTGCGACATACGACTCCCTCAGACAATGTGACATTTTCATGCACAGGCCACTTGACGAGCAATGACAGATATGTGAGTGTAGGCCTCCTGTGACCTTTACAGCACACTCAAAGACTCCCTCCAAGAATCTCAACTGTAACGCCAGCCTTGAATTATCTGAGTAAAGGCCAGACTGAGGGTTAATATGTCCCATATCTTTGCATACAGGTTATATTGTCCAGACCCTCAGTTTCCCACCCAAGGTTTCATTAAGTTCCTTAGTGGGGAAGGCAGTGAGATTGATTGGCTGCTGGTATTTATTGGGCACTGATGGCCCAGGTGCTGTGGAACACAAGCATCAAGCTTTGTTTTTATTTCTGGTTTATAGCACAGCTGTTTCAGTTGAGCTAACGCTGCGCACATAATCACTGTGAAGACACTCAAATCATCATCAAAAGCTCCTGAAATGCAAATAAAAAGAAAAAAGAAAAAAGGAAATGGAGAGTAAGTCTGAAGCTGTTCCCATATTGGTAAAGACATGGGGGTAAAGTTCAAGAGGATGTCTCAGAGGAAAGTTTGGTGCGCAGTCCAAAAGTCGCAGGATACTCCTGCAACTCTCAAAAGTTTGCGGCTCATAACAGCAATTGGCTCATTAAAAATATTACACGCCCCCCTCCCACGCCAACACCTTGCTCAGGAGCTGTGCGTCCTCTAGAAACATTATTGGAGCATGCAGCAGGTCCACTGGAGTGCTGCTCTAATCATTGTAATGCATCTCTGTTCTTTTAATTAAGGGATAATGTCCAATTTCATGACGTTTATGAGGTTATAACATCCATTAGCCTGCAACAGATGCTGTGGCTGAATAGCTAACTAGCCTCGAGCTGAGCCACACGGGTCCTCCTCCAGGCCAGTAAGCCACACTGTCCAGCACTTAATGGTCAAAGACATTCACCGTTTCACTCTCTACTTCTCTTTTTTAGATACTAATTTTACTTACTTTTGTCTCCTGTTCTTTATGTATCCATTCCCTCTTGCTGCGTCAGAGCAGAAATTGGAAGGGGATTTAAAGAGTATAGCTATTGAACTTTAAACAGCTTATAGCCATGGAACATAAAACTGGCATTTAAAATTTGTGATTGCAATTAAACGCAAGTTATTCGCAATGAGAATGTCAAAAGCAGTTCTAATCATTTTTATTGTGCCGCTTAATTATTGCATTGCACTTTTTCCTCACCCGAGCCAAATGCTTTCTGGGTGCATAATTTCAACCTTTAGCTCCTCTTCTCACGCTTATGCCAACAGCAAGATGAGCAGTCTGCTCGGCAGCCCCTCAATTCCAACAAAATGAGTCTGCCTGAACCTCTCCAACACTCTATATTTTTTGGGCCTACAGCCAGCCCTCCTCTCAGTGGTGACCTCAATTTTCTTATAAATACCTTTCTTACCCATCCCAGTGAAGGGTGAAGGACACAGTCTACTCAAAGCATCAATTGAGATATTATTAGTCTGCTGTGGCACCAAACTATGAAATATTTATATCCATAGTGAGAATTAACAGTGGTCAAAAGCTAAATTGACAGCTGATGCCGGAAACCAGCCACTATTTGGGGGATATATTGTGTTCCATGACTGGTTGTGTAATTGTGTTGAGTTTTCATGTGTGTTCATTTAGTCAAACTTGGAGGTTTTGGGGTAACTTTACAGGTCGACTCAGAGACAGCGCTCTGGGAGAATTCAACACCAACTTTGTTGAAAATCATAGTTGCTTATTCGTCATGGGATGTCTGGTAACAAATCAGTTTTATAAACCCATCCCCTCGATTGACGGTTGGGGGCGAACCGCCATAACTCCCCTGAGGCTCCACTGCCAACCTCCCGTGATGGAGACGGACTGGAATTGGCAATGATGGTGCCAGGTCTCAGGTCCAAGGTTGGAGGACGGGGGAGTGAGATAGACGGCTGTCCCTGGGGCAGGGTGAGGGTCTGCTGGGCAGCTGTCCGGTAATTAGTCCCCTCCCTTGCGCTTGCCCCCTGGCATCTGTTGGAGCAGCGGCTAACAGTGCACGTGGCCCTCATCCAGCTCTCAGGACGCAGTTCAGTTAGAACCATTAGGCTTTATTTAATCTCTCACACCTGCAGTTAAACACACACCTGGTCAAGTTATGTGACAGATGTGATGATGTTGATATAAATGATATAATACATGTAAGTGGAAGTGTGCTTGTATAACCTCTTCTTTTTTCTTAAGTCCCTCCAATTTTCTAAATAGAAGCCATATGGGACAAGGTCTTCCAATCTCAAACCCTCTCATTATAAGTAGCTCCAGTGAGAGTTCAACATTGGTTGCGCCATGCTCTTCATACCGAGCTACAAAGTGCCTCCAATGGAACGCTTGACTTCACACCCAGCATTTCCTACCGCAACATTAAACTTTACAAAACAGAAAAAAACCTGCTTTTCCCTGGAGTTCGATTCCTTAGAATGGCTTTTAAAAAGTCCTCTGAAAGAAGAGGATGCTATGCACCATCAATACCTCAATATGGATATGCTGTAAAACATGCTATAAGACAACAAAAGCACTTTATTTTTACTGCACTTTGTGTGGCCCTGCCTCTGGCTTTCATAAAGCAGTTAGTGTTTACCACACTTGGCTGAGTAATAACCCTGTCGTAGGACAAACACAACTGTACCCTGAAGATATAACTCCAGAAATCCTGCGCTGGTCAAGTCTCCATATGTCCTTCCCTTCCCGCTCTTCCCTTTCTCCTGATTTCACTCTCTTTGTGTTCCCCCTGTATTACTTACTCTCTATGTCAGAGTATCTCACATGGTCTTACTCATCTTCCTGTATCCTCTGTCACTATCAGTACTGCTCTGTTGCCTGAAGCACTCTTTATCCCATGTGTTCACACCCCATTCTTTTCCTCTACTCCTTCATTTTATGTCCACATGTAAATCTGAATGTTTTTCTAGAAATGTTGTGTTCTATACTCTAGGTTTGGTTTTGAAATGTGAAACTTTCTAATAAACGGTCAGTTCTGACGATTTAATCAAACTGTGAGAGGGGCTGCTTTTGCATGGGGCTCAACTCTCTCTTGCATGCTCTGCTGTTCTTTTCTTCTTTTGGTGCCTGTCCTCCATCCTTCCTTCTCCCACTGTGTCGTCTTCCACGGTGCATCAGCCGGCTTCAGTCGCACTTGGAGAGAGAGCCTAAGTGTCCTTGGGTGAAGGGAGTTCCCGAGGAGCTAATGGTTAGCGCGGTATGACTAATGGGGAAAAAGCGTGACAAAATAAGACAAATGGTTTGGACCAACTTCATTACCTAAGTGACAGCTTGACGGTCCTGCTGTATAATATGGTATTTTTCATCTGTGACTCATTTGGCAAAGGAAAATGACAGCGGGAGCAGGGACCAACTTTTTTATGACATCAAAGAGCTGCTGATTTTATACCTGCCTGAGCAGCAGAAGTAGTTGTGCAAGTTTGGAATTTTTTAAAGGTGTTGTGTGCTTTGAAAAACAAGCATTGGATACGCAGAGCGAATTTTGGATTTGGAGTAGAGATACAGTATTCTGATGCACTGGAGAGTGTCTTAGGTTTTCCAACATCAAACTACCAGGCAGATTGGCACCTACAGGCTAGCACTGGCAGACTGTTTACTCACCAACCTCCCTTTTTTGTATTATACATCTATGGACAAGTTCTCAGTGGAGACAGAAAGCACAATGGCACATGGAAACCTTTATAATGCATCAGCATTCAACAAAATAAGACTAAGAGATGAGGCAGGAGTCAAGAAATTTACTGTTACTTATTTCCTATTATGATTGAAATGTTATAAACCACAACCATAAAAAAAGATTCCTGTAACAAGCTGACAATTAAAAACAAAAACAATTTCTTCCGCTTCTTACGATTCTTAGGATGAAACAAGCCAAGCTGATGACAACTGTTCCTCAGTTCTCACTGGAGGTTTGCACTAAATAAAGCCTCATCTGCTCAATATCAGCTCGGTTAATTTTTCATGAAAGGAAAGGTCATTTGGTCCACTGTAATCTCAAGTCTCAGTCACTGTGTATCAGCGGCTGCCTGTCCTATGCTATAGCATACAATATTCAACAAATACTTGGGAGTTCTTCTGGAGGAATACTGTGGTTTGCCTCACTGCCTTCCTTTGAATTACACAAATTCCACTACAATATTGCAAAGGTGGCTTGAATAATTCACGATTTGCTTTCCCCTTTTGAGTGGAAACTGAAAAGAAAGAAAAAATCTGTTGTTTTCTGGAAAGTTACCAAGCAGTTGACAGACGAGAGGAACAGATGTCAAAATAAAGCAGATCGGTTTAGAGTGTTTCAAAGTCTAATTTTGTCTGAAAATTTGCATAAAATCATTGAATACATTTGAGCTTTTCTTTTGAAGTGTGGTTGTTGGATGGATGCTTTTACTTTGTGATGGATTTCTCAAGACACTGAGGGTCAACATCAGCTCATGTAGGGATATTTCCACTTCAATTTCCACCCAAGTTAATATGACATGTCTCCCCAACCTAAGTTTTACTCTCTATACCTCAAACACACTGGTCATCTGCGTAATTTAAATTTGTTCAGCATTTCAGATGAATTAGAAAATTTTACACCATCCATGTTGTATTAAATCAAACTCGGTTGAGTTACACAGAATATCTCTTTTTTTCTCCCAGGTCTGCTGAATGTATTCTACCTTCAATGGTATATCTCCCAGACTCATTCCTGTGTAAACGCTGCTGGGCCTCGGCTTGCTGCACGCTGCGTTAAAGCCAAGGAGTCATTGCCTCTTCTGAGGGGAAGAATCCATCAAAACCACCAGGGAATAGCTAGATAGAGCAGCTGTCTCCTAGTAAGGGAGGTGCAAAAAAGTGGCAGAGTTGCAGATTATGTGTTATTGTTGAGCTTTCAGTCCTTACTTTCTCTCTCATCCCCTCCCCGTTCCCAAACTCCAACTATATTTTGCTATTTTTGTCTGCAGTCCCCATCTTTATCACTATGGAAAACAGCACTGGAGCCATTACAGAACACCACTTTTAACTGCAAATGGCAGTTTAAACTTTTGTTGAGAAAAAGCAAAAAATGTCAGAAAATATCTGAAAAATCCAGAAGAAAACCTAAAAAAATCAGGCATAAATTTAAATATATAACATACAGGTACAGTTTCTGGGGAAGATGCAAAAGACGCTGCCCACTCGTAGGTCATTATGAGGTGAGGGTGGTGACAGTTTTAGGTGAGATTAGTCCACCCTCAAAAGGATCCACCTGCCTCCCAGGCACAGCTAACAAGGCGTTTCCAAAAAAAGGAAAGCAGAATCAGACTAGAAGAGCAGAACACTATGGAGGAGGTGTAAAATGAATTATTCTGAGGTCGTCCTTCCCTGGACTAGACAGGGCAGACAGATCCAGCAGGTGTTCCGGACGCATCTGTCCATGCCACAGAAAGTGATTTTCTCTCTCCTTTGCTTGCTTTCTCCTTATATCCTTTTTTCTGTTCACAGCTACATGCTGACAGACATCCACAAAGATTTATGAATTAAAGGTTGAACTTAGCATCCCGCTTCCCACTCTGAGTCCATCCCTCTGTCGCCCTCCCTGCGGCTTTAGCTGAGTGAAGTCTGGACTTTTCAGACTCCTCAGAGAAGCAGACGGGTCACTGCCCACACGCCTATCTGCCTGCCCTCGCAGGCCGAACCCCAGTGCAAGCTGGGAAAAAGAATCCTTTGAAAAGAGAAGCACTGAGGACTATGTACACAGTCTCAATGTGTAAACATCCTTTCAGAGGCCTTCCCTGAGATGATGAAGGCACTCAGCTGGGACCAGAGAAGAAGAGACAGGAGGTTCAACAAGATAGCCCAAGATTTCTATTATCCCATCCAAGAAATGGGTCAGCATAAAATAAAAGTCAACTTCAACGGTAAAGTGTGCTCTGCGAACGTGATGCATTTGTTTGAAGGTCCCAAAACATTCCAAACAAAAATGAAAGAACGGCCAAGAAGAAGAAGAAGAGAGGGAGTGGTGATAAAGCGGTTGTTTCATCTCTGCATCCCCGTGGGGAAATCAGGAAGAAATTGCTTTTATAAAGTGAAGCAGTACATGAATGTATTTCTGAGTGACTCAATGGAATACATCTTTGACTGCTGGTTTTGTGGAAGTAGCAAGTTTTCTTTTCAAAAGGGTACAGCTAAGCACAGCAAATGACCTCAACAATATCTTTGATTTATAAAAATTACTGGTTGGTTTAATAAAACGCAGGCATGTAAAAACTGTTGCATGCTCACTCTATATTCAGACCACCTTTATAATCTCTCATGAGCAGGCAGCGGTTCCTTGTGCCACATTGATTCACACATTTATGACTTTGTTCTGCATGAGAACTTTTAGCCATTATCATTTTCCTGACCTGTCCCACATTGGATAATTGCCACAGATAGACTAAATTCTCCCCTTCTGTGCATTTCAGCTGGACCTTCTCTTCCACATGGCTGCACAGACCTACATTTCCTGCATGCTCACCATGGATCACTACTTTCTGAACTGATAATATGTTGCTACAGCCACACTACATGGGAGTTATAAATACATGTAAACAAAAACCTTAGCGTGGACTGCAATATTATAGTTTAATAGGGTATGTGTGGTTTGCCATATTGTTGCCATCTAAGGACACCATCAGCAGTAGTGGAAAATCTCATTTACTTAATGAAAAGAAAAAAATACGCAATTACAGCTAGAATGCCAACATTCAGAATCTTACTTCAAGCTACACTCAATATGTTTTTAATTAACAAATGATCATGAGTAATATGAAATAGGCTGTTTGTGGTGATAGACCCAGAGAGAATTATCACCCATGTCTGCAGTTCCCCTCAACTCTACAGACCGTTTTAGTGTCTTTTAGCTAGTCAGTTTTAATGTTGTATGTGTTTGTATGTAAAACCTTAATCTGGCAAGGAACAGGAATTCCTTAGCATAAAATAGATATCCTCAAATTAAGAGGAGTACTTTGAATTTAAAGGACACTACTCAAGTAAATATACTTTGTTAATTTCCACCGCTGCACATCAGGAGTGCATCAGGAATACCAAGAATAAATTGCATTTCTTTTATCTTTTTTTCCCCACCTCTACAATCAAGAGCAAGTCTTTAATGGAAAACTTGGTGGGAAGTGAAACACATCAACATTAATAATTAAGAAGGAGGAAAAAGAAAAAAAGCACAACAGTAAGATGGAGTGATCAAGAAGCTACTTGAAATCTTCAGATTGTTTTTTTTTTTTTTTCTTGGCGGGGTAAAGAGGTCTTCAGCATCTGCATTGTGTGAGTTGCTGCACTGAAGTGCTTTTTAATCACTATCCCCCAGTGAAGTAGCTGAACATGCTTCCTCCCAACTCCGCCTACCCTTCAGTATACCCTGATGACCTGGCATCATAGTGGACTGAAGGGCTGAAACAAGAGGATGCATAAGGGGAACACTACATTCATCATTAATGATATTCAGTTATCTATGCCGCCATCTCCACACAACTGTCCTCTTTTCTTTTTTTTTGAAGAGCAAAAACAAACCCTGATGAATTCACTTTAGCATACTGTACGTCTACAGTCACTTAGATGCA
Organism: Lates calcarifer; assembly: GCF_001640805.2. Taxonomy (NCBI): domain Eukaryota; kingdom Metazoa; phylum Chordata; class Actinopteri; family Centropomidae; genus Lates; species Lates calcarifer. The sequence continues at coordinate 19,539,501 of NC_066847.1, read as the reverse complement.
GCTCAGCACACAAAAACAAACACCACACACAGACACATTTCATACCAGGGGAATACAAATTAACCTGAGATGCCATCAGCAATTAAGCCTAATTTCAATAACGTTCAACATTTCATATTCGTGTGTGCTTTCCCATTAGCGTAATCAAGCGACAACAAATGTTTCCCTGCATGATAATGGCAAGCTGCCTCCTCTGTGTGTGGATAAATTAAGGAAAACATACAAGTACTGATTAAATTTGGCCCATCAGGAGAAAGAACTGGGATGATGGTTACACACCTTCAAGGTGGTGAATCTCCCTCATCCTGATCTAATAGAGGACCAAAGAGGTATCCTGAAACGTGCATATTCAGCTAACCTTGAACCCCGCCAAACCCCAGGATCAATCGCTATTCAAAAACGCACCACTGTTAATGATGTTATTTCACTGAAGTGACGTTGCCGTTAAAAGTTGCTTTACATTAATATTCAGTAGTACTCTTGGTAGGATCGAGCAAGGCAGGCGTAATTAGAGTTGATGAGCTTCATAAGCATTAATATTGTAGTGCATCAGCAACGCGGGCCTCTTGCCGCAGCCTCTAGAGCTTTAAATTCCCAGCTGGGACATCTCACTTTTTTCGACAGTGTTTTCAGATTATTCCAGAGGATGACCAATGATTATTATCATAAAAAGGACAAACATCTAACCATCAAGTCATGTTTACTTGATTTGCAAGTTTACGCTGCATAACTACTGTACAAAATTATGAGTTGGCAGAACCTGAACCTTTCCTCCTAAACCCCTGACAGAAGCACATGTAAACACGAATCAAACATGAACACAAAAATAGCCCTTCTGCTAGGTGCTTATCCTCAGCCAGAGCCCCAGCTCGTTCTGCAGGTATTGATGTCAATTACCGAGACGTCCATTAGCCCTGGAGTATTCTGAGAGGAGTCAATTTTGGTCATGTCATGCAGTTCAGTTTCACATTGAGGAATGACCCTGGGAACCAGCTGGGTTCAGCTAGCGCTGGGGCTAATGGCCCTAATGCATGATACAATAAACATGTGCCTTTATAAACCAGCCGGAACCTCTTACTGTGGCAGCGGGCTCTCAAATGACACACACTCAACATTAAGCTTGGCCCATAAGCGTGTGTAGCATAGTGTGATTACATTAGCAATGTGTTCTACACTGTGCAGTATGGCTCGATGAGGTGATGCTGGGATAGTAATTACTGCTATTCCACTTTGTGCTTGTGTTGTACGATGAGGGGAAAACAGCTGGTTCTGAGGTCACCTATCCAGTCCTGGTGAAACTGTCTATCATAGAAGCACTGAAAATCTCAAATGCTTGCTTTGTAACTGCAGTGTGGTGTGATACCCTCGAATGACAGCACTTGCAGAAATCTTACATATAAATATATACTGCACCACAATCTGCTTTTAGCCACACTGCAGAGATAAAAACCAAGCTCTGACCTATCTCTTGAGGCATGATATATTGACCGGATGGAGTGTATCTCCAGCCAGGTGCACACACGGGGAAACTGATACAGTGTCATAAAGTATTTCAACCAACTGCAATCAAACCTTTCTGCCAAATCTGTGTTATCATGAGACAAATCAGAATCAAAGCCCTTTTTTGAGGTTATTATGATGAGGGATAGAGCAGGACTCTTATTATCAACCTCAAAGCATGGTCAGTATTTATGCACGTGGTGTACAGCCAGGGTGATTGAGTAAAGCTGAAAAACGAGATGCTAGTTTGAAGGACAAAATGCCTGCTGGAGCTCTGGGGAGTGGTGGCAGTGAATGTGTGTACGTGTGTGTGGGCGTGTGTGGGGGTGTGTGTGTGTGTGTGTGTGTGTGTTGGTGGGTGGGTGGGTGTCTGCATGGGTGTGTAAATGAAGAGGTAATCTCAGGAGTGAATGCCTGGCAAAGAGCTAAGAGATGACCTCTCCAAGGAGGAAATCGAGGAGAAGAGGGAAAGGACTATAAAAACGAGAACATGATCAAGTAAAGGAGGAGGAAGAAATAAGGTAAAAGCTATCAGAAAGAAGAGAGGTCAAGAGGACAGCGGAGTGGAGGGTAGGAAGAGGGGTAGGATGGGATTGGTCTGTGATGAGGACAGTCCAACTCACGGTTCTGATTAGAGACTTTACAGAAAGCTGTAAAGACTGTAAGACAGACTTCAAGTTGCCCATAGTTGGCCTTTTCTCTCACCTACAGCAAAGGACTTCTGACTCATAAATCCCAGTGAAGAGCACTTCTTTTGCCCATGTCAGGATAGATGGGCTTTGACTTTGCCACCATTCTATTTAGTATCTGCAGCACCACACTAGTTTCTGGCTTTTTAGCTATGCTAACAGTATGGCTCTAGGGATGGGAATGTTGGTCAGGCTGTTCACAAGTCCAGAGTGAAATGTCTCAACTATTGTCATGAAATTTTATACAGATACACAGGAGAAGCAGAATGACTTTGACGATCCCTGGACTTTTGCTGTAGTGCCATAAGCAGGTCAAGTTTCCATTTACCTTGTGAAATCTCTTGATGGACTGGAACAAAATTTAGCATGGGCATTCATGGTCCCCAGAGGATGAATCCTACTGATTTGGATAGATTTGGTTCAGACATTCATGTCTACGTCAGGCTGAATTTAAATAACTTGTGTTTAATAATAATTAGCGTAGTGTAGTAGTGTTAGCATGCTAACTTGCAGGACTAAGACATGTTAGGCACAGCAGTGCTGAAGTACAGCCTCCCAGAGCCGCTAGCAAGAATTCTTACTTGTTAAATGAGGTGAGACTGGACTGATTATCAGTTCTTAAATTTGGCCCCGAAAACAAGACAGGGAGACAATGACTTGTAGCCATGTGTGTAAATTTCGCCCTCTTAAAGAGAGCTGGCTGCAGGGTGTATCTGTGTGAGTTATGGACAGGCTGAAGTTGAAGTACTAGATCCAGCAGGAGTGAGTAAAAATGGAGTGGAAAGAGAACACTCTGGGCAAGGTAAGGTGAATATTCAGTGCAAACTCACTAGTGGGAAGTAGACACATTTCAGTTATAATGAAGCCCCATTTACAAAAAATAAAAACAGCCGATTCTTATTTTTATTAAGCATCAACAGTTGAGTTTCAGTGATCATTTCAAGATTGGACTAAAAACAAATAATGCAAAGGTAACCGTTTGCACGCAAGTGTACAATATTAGCACTCACATAAGCGCTAGTGAAATGGAAAACATGCAAAGCCTTACAATATTTATCTGTCTCCAATAGTTTGCATCAGGAACAAAATTGTGCAGTGTTATGCATAATTGTGATGCATAGCAGCATGCATAATCAAGCCTTTTTTTTTATATGTCTGCTGTGACCCGGTTAGTGCACTCAATTTCACATAAACACAGAAATCCTGCTCCTTGACATATTCCAAAATGTTTGTTGTGGTTAAGAGGAGGCACAACAGCCTTTCAATGTCTCCCAGCAGGGTGTCACGCATGTCCACATGCAGCCCTTACAATCTGAATTCCAATGTTGCCACAAGGGCCATTTGTTGAAAAAGACTGTACACAGCCTCATGAATCTAACATTTTCCCAATCCAGTCAGGTGAAGTGTGGTGACGCGACAACCACTATAAAAAGGATGACTGTAAACATGGCATGCCTCACAAACACACAGTCCAATCATACACTAAACATGCAAACCAGTAGGATGAGCTATGGAGAGGTATGCAGGGAGCAGAAGGATCCGTACTGAAAAATGATAGGGTATGCCAATCCATTAATAATGAACACTGACCAAACAGAAGAAAAATAAAGACAACTGGGAGGGAGAGTGGGGATCATTGCATTTCAGCAAGTGCTCAAAGCATCGTCTGTAATCACACAGCGCTCCCTCCCTTTCCCCCTCCTATCTAGGAACCTGAATATGAATGCATTAAGCGAAAGGAGTCACAGAGAAGATTATGAATAAGAAAGTACCGCTGTTGATTATGCATTTTCGGTGCACGGATACAATTTACAGCTATCAGGTCCTGTGATGATTGAATGCCGTCTGTTGCCCCCTGGTAGTTGAATGGGGAAGGAAATGAAGAGTGGCGTGCACGGAGGGAAGACGGCACTTTCAGAGGAGGAGAAACTGTACACCAGACTATCATTTCTGGTCCTGTTTTCCCTCCAACATGATCCATCAGTCAAGCAACTGACGAATCCCTCATGAGTAGATTACACAGTAGCCCAGCGTTGCTGAATGCATAATATTTATAGTACCATTAGGGTCTGTGCATTAGATTATGTGCTGTAGTTCCATAGAGGGAATCACAGAGGAAGTGTCTTGTGTATTACTTGATTATCATGAAATGAGAATGAGGCCTCGAGAATGAACAAAAGTCTACGTCGAGGAAGTCTGGAGGAAACAGAGCATATAAAGTTTCCATTTCAAAGGCACCAACTCAGAAGCCGCCACAATAACATAAACAGAGAGCTTCGCATGGTACCTGTTGTGGGAGAGTCAGAGAAGGGAGTCTAGGAGAAAGATTCAGAACATTAAAAGGCAGGGTATAATGCATGTACACATCACGCTTTAGCTCTTATCTGTTCCAAACAACACATCTGTTCAAAACAACAGCATATGAAAACACACCATTTGAAGAATGCAATCAGAGATGGTTAGGTTCCCGTGACAGCGAGGCGCCCCCTTCATCTCTCGCAAACAGAATTCTTCTTCCGCGTGGCAGGAGGCGGGTGGTGGTGGCAGCTGTGATTTCGCAAAGGCCCTGCCTCAACAGCACGCCCATGCTTTGTGGAGTTCACAATTATTGGCGCCCATGTGTGACAATATGATGTTTGTTGAGAGCTGCTACAAGTGTCTCCAGTAATAAGTTGGCATGCGGCAGAAAGCGAGCGGTGCTGCTTGAGTAAACAGACAAAGTTATCTCTGATGAAATACCAAACGCACAGCAGGAAGCAGCTCACAAGCAAACTCTAACCATCTGAGATCCTCTATTTGATGTAAATTACTTTTTGGACAATTTGAATCTCATACATGCATGCTTATTTTCAAATGTTAGTTTCAGTTCCAGACAACATTAATGCAGCACTTTGGTCAGTATATCAACACTTCACAAGAGTTTTGAACATTTGAAGATTTTACAGTGTTGTGCCTAACTACACAAATATGTGAACTGATGAGTCTAACATGACTTCAAACAGGGCTGCTATGGCAAAATAAAGCATGGGTAAACCCAACTTGACCTCAGGTAAGGTCAGGTAACTTATTTCAATCAGGGGCCACAAGGACCATGATTTATGGAAAAAGGAAAAGTCTATTTTAAATGTGTTGAATACAATCTATAATACAGTCTGCAGTCTCTATCATAGATCAGTGTTTGAGATATAACAGAATAACAACACTGACTGATGTGTAATTAATCTGCTCAAACTCAAAGCTGCATCACATAAGTGAATAGTTTGGCTTGAAGATGAAAAATCTGCTTTTTTTATGTTTCTCAACTGAACTGAAACTATCTGCCAGTAGTACTAATGTGTTCACAACAATCACTGATGTAAAAAACCATTTAACAGCATCACAAAACCTACTCTAAATATAGTTGTTGTGTAATGTTAGTGCCTGTGTTAAAAGATCCATCAATCATTTTATGGCAGGTTCCAATCTTGTATTTTGAATTTAGTTGGATCTAGAATAAACAGTTTTTCTGCCTTGTCTCGACTATGTTCAAGTCTTGCCATCACCTGACTGCTGGGCTGGTTCTAAATTTTCCTCCATCTTTTTCTTTAAACCTTCTTTACACCTTACATACTTTACTCCAGAAAACAAAACCCACCACAATAATCCTGATCTGAAAACTTTAGACACAGTGTGCCTTTATTTTAGGACAATAATTAAAAACATGTCCCAGACATTTTGTCATGTACTTAATATGTATATTCATTAATACTGTCTGAAGACATTGGAAACAAATGCAATATTGTGGGAACTGTCGCCTTAGGAAATGCCACATATCTACATAGATAAAATATGATTATATGCAAATTAAACACAATCAGAGAATGCAAAGGATATGTCAAAATGATTGTGTTACCATGGGTACAGAGTTGGAGAGATAATTTACTAGTTTATATACTTGAAGAAAGGATGAGAAAGTTGATGGAGTCTATGCTTCATTTTCAGGTCATTTCAGTCTTTAATAAATCTCTTTTCTGTTAAATTTAGAGCGAGACAAAGCATTCCTTTTGTTGCACTGGATCATGTGGACATTTTTATAAAAGGCAATTACTCAAACTGAAGTCTTAATTAAACATGCTGAAAAATATGTACAATAACACACTTTTCTAATAGTCTTGTAAAGAAAAAAACTTACAATTTGGCTTGATAGTGACTAAAGACAAAATTAAAGTAATGCCATTACTTCTAGATGTTGTCATATCATCGGTGTACTTATTAATCCTGTCTACTTTGGTCTTGTTTTAAAAATGCGTTCATGTCATATCAAACAGCTTTCCTCTTTGGCTCGTCTCTAATCAGCAGATTTCTGTTTTGATCAATTAATTTACCAAATTATTACCTTTTGATTTGATGTTGTAGAGCTGTCCGCCTGTAGTAGCTGTGATATTTGGGCGGTGGTGAGCAGCCACCTCATGCCATAATGATCATAACCAATTACAAATCCTCCAATCACTCTGAGGATAATGCGGTAAAGTTGGTGCTCGCCGCCGCTCAGGATAGCTGAAGACAAATTTCACGCTAGGTTAATGCTGGCCAATTGTATGCCACTTTCAATTAAGTTCATTTTCTCCTCATAAAAGCTCACGATTGAGATATTTTGACAAATTTTAAAGCTAACCATGCAGTGACTTTCATATCTTGATTCAAACTGGGTTGTGACAGGAGGGGTTAGTCCGTCTGAAAACCCTCCACAACACAATGATTGAAATTAAATTAGCTATTTGCTTACATGCTTACACTCGCAGATTGCATGTTTAGCATTCAATCAATATTTGGTGTTGTGGCACAATAACTTTTTTGAAATGCAATTAGGCTCATGGCACGGGGAGATGTATGTAAAGTGTTTCGGCATGAATAGACTTGATTCAGGTTGTCCAGAGCAATTATCTGCTGAGGGGAGAGTGGCAAACAGAGTGGCAATTTGGCTCCAGCCTGAACACACTGTACTGTTATGATTACCTTTATAGTCCCCATTGATTTCCTGATGACATTATGACTTGTAATTTTCACAAGCAATCTCCATGAGAAGCTTGCTGTCCATTTGAAAGTCATGATTTCAGTTCTCTCCTTCACCCTGGGTATATACTATTCTTTTTTCCTGTTCTCTCATCCTTTGCTCTCCTCTTTCCTCCATCCTTCCACTCCCCCATGCACACATACACAAACAGATGGGAATTTCTTAGAAATTAAAATCCCATTTTTGGCTCGGGTTCAATCCTTTTCTCTTTTTTTTCCCTTCCCCCAAAGCTTCTGGCACAGAAACAGGCAATTCATGACAGCAAAGCTGAGTGAGCACACTAGTGCACACATTTACCCTTGGCAATTTCTTCTAACAAGATGAGGTGTTTTTCGTCTCGTGTCTGATGTGATACAGGTATGGACGTTACCTTTCTAAGCCCAGACAAGTGCACTGTAATATCCCCCTAAACTAAATACACTAGCGTGACCATCCTCTGGAAACGGGTAAGAGAAAGTGATGAAGAGGAAGAAGGGAAAAAAGGGCAGTCACTTCACAGTCAAGGTAATGCATGTGAGTATTTACTGTGCCACTTCTCCAAAGCATTCTGCTTATCTTGTGTTAAATAGACAGCCTTGTTCATGACATGCAAGACATGAGAAGCGGTTGGGTGATAACCTCCATCTCTTGCCCCTTTCCTTATAATCAAAGTCACTTGCCACCGCCAGTGTTGCACTTGCAGCACGATTCGCTTCTTGATAGCCCACCATCCCTCTAGCAATTACAGTTCTGACAGCTCCACTAAGACACGCTTCCCCGCTATAATTACCCATGGCTTATATATACAGGATGGGTATGTAAGTGTGTGTGTGCAAGTGTGCCGGGCCGAAGGGGTTTGGACTTGTAATAATGATCATTGGGGAACCTGGTCGTCTAACGGGGTGGCATGTTTGTACTAAATAGAAAGGAGATCCCCATTATGTTCCCTTCACTTCTGCATGGAGTCTGCTTACTATGTTATTATAAACCACTGGGTAGCAACATGGGCTAATATAGAGAATGTGGTAGTTGGAGAGTCTGTATTTCTCTCCAACTCTGGCAAATTTCTGGTTTTCAGAATAAAATTTGGCAGATCATCTAGCCAAAAAGAAAGCCAGTGGATGTAGTGGCTTTTTGATGAAGACAGAAGGCTTGACTACGCTGATGAGGGTCAAGAGTTTGCTGCAGCGCAGGAAATAAAATTCCTAAAAGCTGCCTCTTGTGATTGAAATATATGATGAGATAAAGAAGACAGACCGCTTCTGGGTAAATAGGTGAGGTCCTTCTGCCTTTCCTCGCTTGCGACCCCGTCTGATGAGATCACAGTTTGGGCTGATGATTCCGTCAGTCCCCCCGTAGCAAAAAAACATGATTGGAGCAAATTCACTCAAGTCATCTGCAACAGCTATCAGTGTTAAAGTCAGTGTTTTCTTCTGCAGGTCGTGTAATATCCAGCGGATTTAAGTATGAGTCATGATTAACATTTGCATTAATACGCGCCACTTGTTCTACAGTAATACAGAAACACAACTATATGCATTTAAGGATGAAAGCTGTGCTAGTAAACGTAAGCTGGCTAGATATTACTAATTCAGACATTTCACAGTGGAAGAGCATCAAAAAGCTACTCCCCCTCCCCCCACTCCCAACCTGCCAAATACAACATTACAACTGTGTTTCATGGGGAATATAAGTATCAAAGAAGGCTGTCCATTTGCAATGTGTATTACCCTCGAGATCCATAATATGATTTATCTTCACACCATCTCATTTCATCACTTCACTGTGTGACCGTTCGGTGGATTGCCTTGAATTTTTTGCATCGTTTCCCTCTGCTGTGCTAATTTTGCCACATTAAAAACACAGAGGGAAGATGCTGTTCTGACAAATTGTTCTTTTGTTATTCTCAAAGCTCGACGGCAGCTCGAGGTTCACATTTACATTTGCCGAGCTTGTAAGTATAAGTCTTATGCATACCATTGACAGAAAGCTGACAACTTTAGAAAAAGACAAATGGAAGGGACTTTGACTTTGTTTGCAGTTTTTCTCCTGCTATTTTAGCTGGAATGTTGTCTGCATCACAACAACAAATGATGGTGGTGCAGTTTTTGGTGGTGGTGGTGGGTGGGGGGATTGCTTTTTCCCCTCTGACTGGCTGTCACTGCAGTTCTAAATCAGGCGTCATAGCCCCTTCTCATTAAAACCATCCATTAGACACATGGCACTGAAAGCCATCCAAACAGAGCTTGTTTTGACCCTTTTACATCCCTTTTTCTTCGTGAGCCAGTGAGACGAGCAGAAAACTACTGCACAGCTGGTACACGATTGACAAGGTAATTTTAGATGTTCTACTGAGGGACTTTCTGCAGTATTTCCTCACTGCAGAAAAATATGAGCATATACATATATTTGAGATTTTTCTAATCCCTACAATTTTCGTCTCTGAGCTCAATCCTACAGACTGGCTCTAATGCAGCGTTTCAGTCTCAATTACATTTAATGGATGGATTAGACATCCAGCCTATTCAGTTTGCATGTTATGCAGTTGAGCATGTGAACTGGGTTGGAACTGCAGGGGAGCACTGCTTGTTTTCTCGGGACCGGCCTCTGAGGTGTACTAGGTCTGGCTGCCAAAACAGGCGATGTTTGCCTCCATCAAAATTCCCCAAAGTAAACCTTGTAGCAAGTAAGGTGGAAAAACCAACATGTCTTGCATCTCTGCACAACAGCTCAAGACATGTCATACTGCTTTTCCCCTGCTTCGATGTTCTTAGCTTCTTGAAGTGAATTATACAAAAAAAAAAAAAGAAAAAAAAAAAGCCATGCTGGCAAAGTGCTAAAGTTATGAGTCCTTTCATGCCTGAGGATGAAAGACTGTCACACTTTCCCACAATACTGTCAAAAGCCATACTTTTCTGTTAAGCCTGTGTGCCCCAACAGGGAAGGCCAATCTGTATATCACCTACTGTAATCAATAATTGCTAAATGGCTACATTACGTTAAATGTTGAAGGTGAAACACTCCTCTCTTTTTGACCTGCTGTGTTCATCATATCTGTATTTCAAGAGCAACCTAAAGTTACAATCACATGATTAAAAACGGTTACTGTTTCTGTTCTATTGAGCTTTTACCATGGCTTCTCAGCCAGCTTTTAAAGGAAAAGTTAGACATTTCTGGGAAATATGCTTACTTGCTGAGAGCTGAATGGGAAGATTGATCCCACCCTCAAGTCTGAACTATACTGGCCCAAATATAAGACCATATCTGTTACAGTGGTAATTCTTGGCTGCTTGATTGAATTCATTGTCCATTTCTGAGACATCAGGAGACTTGTTGACACTATGAGGGCTGAGTAACTCTATAACACAACCTAATAACACAACACTCCCTATAGGGGCTAGTGCCACACCACTGATTGTAAATGATTATTATTATATATGATTATAAATCAACACACACTTTTAAAGCAGAATTTTGGAAAAAACAAAATAAAACAAAACAAAGATCATCTTAATTTGGGGCCACTATAGTACAGTATGTAGATGGAGCCAGCAGCGGGTTAGCTTAGCTTAACATAAAGACTCGAAACAGGAGACAACAGCTAGCATGGCTCTGTAAAAAGGTAACAAAATGTTTGTACAAGCAACTGCAAAGGTCACTAATTAAAACATTACATTTTGTTTGTTTATTCTGCACAAAAATAGTGTCAAAAACAACAAAATCACAAATTTTATGTGCCAGGTTATTTCTTGGAAACTCTGCCGGTTCCCCGGTCGCAGCCAAGAAAAAGTCTGGCACAGAACCACATATAAAACAGCCAATTGTTGTTTTAACACTCCTGGTTTTGACCAAGACATGAGAGTAGTGTCAGTCTTCTCTAACTCTCGGCAAGAAAACGAAAAGTACATTACCCAAATAAACACAGCAGGTGTGTTTTGTTTTTTTTTTGGTGCTGGAGCCCCTTCTACCCATCATAACACAATTTATCATCAGGACATGCATATGTGAGTAGCTGTGTGTCACTGCAGTGCCTGAGTCATCCCCGAGCTGGACAACTAGCTCCATGTGACATCCTGGGATAAGCAGCTAACAGTATGTAATAGAGAGAGACAAAGCACCACAATGCTCAGTCATGCAAAAGCAGTATAACTATACAAACAAACCAGTTTGTTTACTGCCACTGAAAACTAATGTCTGCAACTTGAGGAAAATTGAAAAAGCAAATGACATCACTTTTTAAGCAGTGTATGATCAAAGCATAGCAACATTTTACACATCAAATGAAAGATCTTAAAAGGCTGGGTAATGAGCAGTCAGGGTTTTTTTTTTTTTTTGCCATTTTGGTGTGGACACATATTCATTATGTAGTATGGCGCAAGCAGGACATGCTAAAAGGTCCTCTGTCTGCAAACAGTCTGAACACACACATTACTCAGTCTCCATCTTTTCTAATCAGTCTTTTTCAGTCAGTTTTATCACAGTCATGGCACTGAGGAACTGACACCACCCTGTCCATGTTAGAAAATGCCACATGAAACGAGCAGAAATTTCAAACATTTAAAGTGACTTATGAACAAATACTACAGAGGCAGATATCCAAACATGGTTTGATAAGAAAATGAGGCTTTCCTTTGAAAAAAAAAAATGAGGTGACTTTCAGTGTAACCCTTTTAATTTGTTTCATTCTGGGATGGGAGGGGAGGTTGTTATCATTCCAGTTCAAGTAATTAAAACATCACTCTGCATGTGCCAAAGAACTGCTGTTTTTCTCCTTTTTTTGCCTCTGCACAGGGTCTCCAAAGCATCAGCACATTACAAACCAATTTCCCTATATCAGCTTATATTCACATTTGATTCTGTCGCAGTGCTGATGGGAGTTGGAACACGGGTCTCTGTACACAGGAATCTAAATAACGTTATGAAGCCTGGCGCAGACCTCATTTATAATCCAATGCCTTGGCTGAATTCCATTATGAGTTTTTTCCCTCCTTTATTTGTGGGAAATAAGGGAAAACTGAGATTATAAAAATGGCATCAACATACAGTAACTGCTTGGAAGCTGTGGCTCCAGTGTAAAGGCTGCTATGTGCACAAAAGGTAGCAGAGGACAAGGTTTTATAAATTATCCTCCCTTTGGGGACAGCAACAATATATCAGCTTTGCTTGCTGAACTTTTATCATAGGCTATTGATACTTGATACCCACAGGTCCTATTATGAACTCGGGTCCAACTACTTCATGTAAGACAGAGTCTGTGTGGGGGGAAAAAGGCTGAAATTACATCTTTATGGTGTGAGCAACCAAACTGAGGAGGACTAACAGCACAAATGAAACTGAAACCAAACATGTCATCATAGGCAGCTACCTTTATCGCAAACACCTCAAATCCCTGTCAGCCAAATCAACATCTGGAACAAAACTGATAAAGCATTTCAAGGTGCAGAAACTACAGGCAAAAGCTGCTTTGATACACTCTCAACTTTACAGGAAAGTTATTACACAGACTCAGGTGTCACAAACGCAATGTCAGGATGGTTATTTGGGGACAGTGGCCCCCGTGCCACGTACGGAAACCTTGGAACATCTGGAAAATCCCTTGGTGAGCGGCTGGCAGCCGGGCTGGGAGAAGGTGTCAGACCTGAGTGACACACAGATGTGTGGCCTCTTGCCCGTCCAAGGCTACGAGGCTGGGATAACTCATTAATCAGAGGACCCTGCCAGCCGGAGGGTGCTACTGCCGCCAAGTGTTTCCCTGCGCACTGCCTCCACCACTCACAGACATAAACACATTATGGCCTGCGATGCATGCTTTATGTTAATTGACATATTGCATACATTTCCTGTTCTTTTCCTGTCACAATCCCAGCCTGGAACTCTTCGATAATTGGCACAAATGACCACGACTGACAAATACTAATGCAGTCCTCTGCTGCAACCACAAAATATGATCTATTCCCTTTATAGTATCAGGCACAAAACAACAAGCGCTGCACTGTATATCATCATTACTGTACACAGGGGGGGATGACAAAGAGTTACCTGTCACCTTGTCTTGGGTAAAGGCTATTTAATTACTTATCAAATAGCCTTCAATGTCAACAGACTAAATCTGTTTCATAAATGTGCAAGTAACAATTTTTGACTTTTTCCACTTCCCAAGGGGAGGAAAATCAATTTTAATCTAAAGTCCTCAAGCCGTTCCATATGTATGTCCCAGTGCAGCATACTGTACATCATCTGAGGTAATAAATGGCAGTGTGACAGAAGAGGGGGGGAGGGGGGAAAAAAACGTAATTGAAGTTGTTGTTTGCATTGCTTAGTGAGGCACTTTTTGCTGAGCGGTGCCAGAGTCATGTTATATTGTATTGTCAACATTCCTAATGAGTTGCTCTTATAATTTAGGAGCCAGGCAGCTGATGAAAGATGGAAGAAAAAGGTGCAAAAATCTTTGTGTCCCCTGTCTGCCATGTTGCTGGATGATTACAGCAACTACACCCCCTTTTTGCTTTGAAACAACCCACTCGTTGTGATGTGTTTCTGTACACGTTAGTCACTCCAGAAGCTCTCCACAACACTTGATTTATATATAGGAATGTTATGCAAATGTGAGAATACTAATGCTCTTTTTTTTTGGAGTGTGCTCTCTGTGCGTATGACACTGAGGTTGCTTTTCTTAATTCAGCTCAGATTGCATTTTCTGACCCTTAATCCTGACAATGGCATTCGAAGGAGGGATTTCACATCCAGTTAAAATACATATATATTAATAGAGAGTATGAATTTGTTTATTTCTGTCTAAATGCTAAAGGGGCTGACTCCTTTCATCACCAGTTGGACTCTTGGCAGGCAAAATCCCAACAAATTAGCTGGAATGACAACTCTGCCTTAAGCGTTGGAGGAAACTCGTTTGAGGCCACCATCTAGAGACTAATCTATTTATCACACTTGGCATTAAGTTGACCGAACGGCTCAGACCAATGCATCAAAACATTTGTTGGTTGTTACGTATTGAATGCACTGCATTACACAAAGCTTTTTTGCATTTTCATTTTTTCTCCCCCCGGTGATAGAAAGTCAGGCATGTTTATACATGAAATGCCCAGAGAATATTTGCTCTGAAGGGTTTCCTCCGTGAATCACAATAGCCTTCTTAGGGAGGAGGGGGAGAAGAGAGGGAGGGAGGGAGTCAGAGACAGAGACACAGAGACAGAAACAGAGAGAGAGAGAGAGAGAGAGAGAGAGAGAGAGAGGATGGACAAATCTGCTTACTTTGGAGCTTATTGAGCAGAATGAGTCATGCACAGAGATGAAACGTGACTGCAAAGCAAAAGGTAAGGAAAGCCTGACGAGAACAGAGGAGCGAGGAGATGAGATGGAGCGAGAGAGGAGGGTACGGAGAGGTGAGACAGACAGGAGAGAAACAGACAAACAGAGACAAAGGGGGAAGCATGAGAGGGAGCGGGAGTACAGACAAGAAGGCATAAATATATAAATATGAGTACATGTGTGTGCATGTGTGTGTGTGTGTGTGTGTGTGTGCATGTGTGGGACAGGGATGGGTGAGTGAAAGAAGGGAGGGATGGGAACATTAAAGGCCAGATGAAATTAGTTCCATCAGGCCACTCTGATTGTTCTTTTTATAGTGTGACCTGCCACCGGGGGAGCCGGTGCCTTCTGGGAGTGTCACAGGCAGGGTTGCTGACACACAGCACTTTCAATATCACTGACTGAATTGTTCAAGGTGTCACTATTGATAGTGACACAGCGCACTGAAAAGGAGCCAGCCTTCACATTTTGTTTTTTGCTCCCTCCGTCTCTGCCTCTCCCGCTTTCGCTCCTGCTTCTTCTACCGAGGCCGATGTAATTGTTTTCTCTCCCATTTTAAAAATAACTGTAAAGTCAAGCGGTGGAGGGGTGGGGGCGTCTGAGAAGGTGGCACTCTCTCTTTAGGTTTTTATGAGTGAACAGTGTCAGTGTGGTGGCAAATCATCCGGCCTTTCCCCTCCTGTCAATGTCATGACCCAACCGTGGCAAACCTCAAGCCTGCATTGGATTTCCTCTCATTCAGAAGGAACAATGCTAAGGGGTTTCCAGGCTACTTGAACATTAATGACTCAGGGGCCTTTAATTGTCAATGGGGACCAAGACTCAGGTACAATAGACCGGGGACAGGGAGCTCTTTTTAATGCTATCGATTATTTATCCTGACCTTCAGCCATGAAAAGAGGAGAAGGCAGCAGAGAAAGGAAATGTTTCCTGAGCAACTGGACACCTCTGTCTCTCCATTTCTCCATCTTTTATCCACTGCAACAACCCCCCTGTTTTATCCTATCCTTAAGCCCAGCTGCCTCTCCCTCTCCCCTTCCCACTGTAGTCTTTAAAGCTCGTCCAAAAGAGTAATCCCCATAACTAAACCAAAAAAAAAGTCCAAGTCCAATAGGATGAGGTAGCCAAAGCACTGGCTTGATAGCAAACAAAAACCCTTCTTTCTTCACAACCACTGTGTGGGATTATCATGCACATGGAAAAAATGAACATCACTTAATATTTCCAGAATAGCAACTATCAACAGTGTTGTATTGTACTGCAGTGGTCCATTGTGTTAAAAGTAACCACCAGTAAGCTTCAATTATGCTACAATATGGATCAAATGTTTAAAAGTAAAATTAATCAGGTGCTCCTTTCATTCAATCTATCATCTGCATCAAGGTTACACCTTGGAAAAAGGCCAACGTTATCATGTGAAGGGCTGCATGTATGATTGTGTTAACTATATGCTTAAGAAAATGGAAATTCACCAACCATCAGGGGAATTACAAAGGGAGAGAGGCAAGTTTCAAAGCCAGCAGTTAAGCTTGTTGACACATTTTAATCTAGGAATGCCAGACGAGCGCCTTCCAACCCATGACTTTGTGGAGAGATGTAAAGGCTGGAGTGTGCTTGAAACAGATGTCAGGCTCTTTTTTTTCCCCCGTCCCTCTGAGTGTGATATGGATGCCATCAACATCACGGGCTGCATTCATAACAGCGTTATTGTACCTGGGCTCGGCTCAATTGGAATTCACCGCCACACCATGCTGTTAAGGCTCTATCTTAAAACATGCACCTGGCTACATATGGAAAATAAGCTCGTTACCCGCTGGAGGGAGATGAGGAACCCCGCTGGCTCTCTGCAAACTCACCTTGATGGCCAAAAGCCTTTTTCGGAAACAAAGTCTCTACATTTTCTGGAAAACAAGGGGAATGCAATTGATCTTTAATTTGCATAATCCATTTGTGATTACACGGCTAATTTTCACCTCAGGTTTATCGTAACTCTGCCAAACTTTGATATGACCAAACATGAGCACATAAATATTTATCAAACTAAGAAAAGTCCAAATTCAAATTAAAACTTCTTATTGCAGCATGCCGGATTTTTAAAAAAAAGAAGAAAAAAATCACTGAAATAGGCTCAGAATATCACAAACTCCTCCTTTACAATGAGGCAACTCGCAACAAGAAACTGAAATATTTTGTTATTATCTAGTCAAATAATTTCTTCCTGGGTGGATATAAAGAGAAGCAATGAAGTTGAGAGCAAATAACAGACGAGCCTCGGTACACCAACAAATATAAAAATATCCATACATCTAAGTGGGACAAGTGTGTGACTCATAGTGTGACACTACATGAATCTACATCAAACCCTGGCATCTTTATTCCCCTGAATTACTTGTAGTTGCAAATCCCTCAAATGACTGCTGAGAACCAACCTCAAATCAGCAGCTAAATTAGCATCCTGTCAATTAACAGACGTGATCAAAGTTGATTTTCGTAACAGTCTACATTGGCAGGACAGTTCCTGTCTAACTGCCATGTGTGGCTCCTGGGACTGCGTATTCCCTTATGTAACGTTAGTACTATTATTATTATTACTAACAATAACAATCGCTATATACATAGCACCTTTTGCGCAAAGATGCATCCTAAAAAGGGTTACAGACAAGAATACAGACAAAACAAAGGTCAAAAACTAGGATGAAAATAAATACGTTTCATTCATGATGTCATTTTTCAAAGAAATAAATACTAACACGATGATATTATAGTGGGAGAAAAATAAACCAGGAAAAAACAATACAACTCTGTGTGGAATTTCCAACCTGGAGATCACACAAGCAATTGAAGTAATATGTCAGTTAAATAAAAGCTGAAATGAAACGCTTGGTGCCAAACATTTCAGTGTAGGTTGCATAACGGCCACAGTTTGCTGGTAAAGTAAATAAAACACTGCTGAGTGTTAAAAGTGGATAAGTTTAAACTACAGCATTGACCTTAGCACATACACCTTTCACAAGAAAAAGCCATTCGAAATTCCATCTGTGCTGCACTTACAACAGACAACAATATCTGTAATATCAGTACATTATGTATCTTTGTAGAGATTTTTTTTTAAACTATGTGAACTTTATAATGTGAATGAAACATTATAAAGGCACTTTTGTGTAAAAACCTGTTCAGAGTTGGTCAAGACTTCTCCCAGCTTGCTCCTTAATCAAAAACCAGTTCAGAAATTGAACTGTCACCCAGGAGCTTATGCAGCGCACATCTCCTCACCGCTTAAGTTATACATAAACATTGCTGCCATGGAGCCAGATAAGCAATAGGCATGCCTGGGGGAGATAGCGGAGGTCAGTCCCCTTGTCCATTCATATTCTTCTCTCCCTCTCTCTCTCCCCTGCTGGCCTTTCATGCTAATTATAAGATTTTGCTGTAATCCAGCACAAAGCCACAATCTGCCATACAGGAAATATTTATACTCCTGCAAACAGTGAGCAGCTCTTGTACGTACTGTACGTTCCCCACACTTAATGGTTTCTGGGATCTCTTCTCACCTCTGCTTGGCAGGGGTCGCAGACTTACACGGTTACACGGACTTATGCAAATATGGTCAGCTCTCCTGCAGTGTTTGTGTGTGAGGTGACGCGTGTAGTGTGGAATCACTGGCCTAGCGGGGGGTAGGGGCAGGGAATCACAGTGGAGGTTTAACTCCCAGCAGGATGGGTTAACGCTTTAACACAGCCTGAAGGTCAATTATTCTTACTCATTTGTTTGGGGTGAGCGGCGCCGCTTTATCAAGGCTAGCTTTAACTTACTTGGATATTTGCCCTCTTAACAGCCCACGTGAGGTAGTTTTCTCTCAACAACTGATTGAACACACACCTAGATGCTGATTGCTCAAAAATGGTTGGCTTGCCTTAGCAGGAAGACTGGGGCTGTGCTCTAGATAATTCATCAGAGGGGTTCCATTGTCTTTTACACAGAGGGGGATAACTGTCCAGTCACTGCCAGCCAAGGTCTGGGTCCACCAACTAATGGCACGGTGCTCCAATTAGAGGTGACAGAGAGGAAGGTCCTGACCCCCATAAACCTTGTCAGTGGAGAGCTGTCAATCAGAGCACGGCAAAGGGGAGGACCCATCGCCTGGCAGTTATTGGCATGATGGGCGAAACCAGGTCCGTTGTGATGAGGTCGACATTGACCTGTGCGCTTATCTCCGATCAAACATCTGCTGCTGATACCGGCGCAGGAGGGAGGTGCCGGGGCGGAGCTGAATGAAACCTGCATCAGTTATGGATTAAGAACATGACGGCGGGGATGAATGGATGGCCATTCAATTACGACGAGGTCACCTGGACACTTCCCATTGTCATGCACATGTGAGATTCAATTTCCTGATTGCTTGAGTCTGTCCTCATGCCTCCCTATAGCAGGAGCACATACTGTATTACTGTGAAACTGAGAGAAGTTCTTTTCTTCTAAGGAAGGAGCATTATGGTACAAGTCAATCTCCCATGTTTTGAAACGGTTTCATAATCTGGTACGGCGTTGTTGGGCAGAGGAGTATTACCATCACTCTGTGAAGGAGTTGTCATTTATTCAAACAATGATTTTGAAATGCATGAGATGCAGGAACAAACAGCAAATCTAAATCGCAGATGTTTTGACAGCAATAAGGCGATTTCACATATAACATGACACAGTAAAGAAATCACAAAAGGCTGCTCTGCTCATATCTTACTATGACAACGAAATGCTAAAAAGTACTTTTACCGTTTTTGCCACTGAAAGATTGAGATATACTGTACCTATTCATATAAAAACCAGCCATTTGAGCTGATGCATTGTCACTGTATTTGCATTTTATCCTCACTCGTAACATCTTGTTATAAAGATGAAAATGTCACACAATCGCAACTCTGATGTAAAATCTGTACCACTAACACTAAACTAACCACTAAATGAATTTGAACTCTAGGTTCTGAGTGTGTATATTCTTAAATTTTGAGTTTCAAGTCTAAACTGAGTGTGTTAAATTCGAATTTATGCAACATGTTTTGCTGTCGTGTGTATCTGAATTTGGTAAAACACATCGTTTGTATTTGATCTCTTAAAATTCAGGTCTTTTTCATGAAATTAGATCAATTTAGTGACTGTAGTTAAAATCAACATCATATGTGGTGAATGTAGTCAAAGCGAATCTGTGTACAACTTTTCAAAAGACGCACTTTCCAAGACAGCCCTCAAAAATCTTTCATCTTGTGCCAGCAGAAGGGTACGTGGGAAAAAGTAGGCTGCAGTAAACATAGTCGCTGTTGCAACACAGTCACAGATGAAGAGAACAGTGCCAGTAAAACAAATGCACTTCAAGCTCTCCCTGCCTACTGACCTGCATTTCCTGCCTTCCCCATGCACCTGGATTCTGGCACAGTCTGCTCTTTGAGGGTTGAATTTGAGAGTGTGGCTCTTTGCAAAGCTGGATGCATTTGCTATTAAAGTTAAGGCATGAGAGGGAAAAACTCATTTTAAATATAGAACTTAGATTAAAAAAAATAAAATAAAATCTACATTTAAAGTAAATCTTGCATACATACTTACGGATAACAAATTATAGGTATGTATTAATGGCCAAGGATGATCTCACACTCATTTCAGGCATTAGGTCACACTGATTATCATCCCACCTGGACTGTGTTGTGACTTTTCTGCTCCAGCAATATTGTTCGGTCTCACATCCAGGGACAACTCAGACAAGGTGTTGTCCTGACAACACAAACTATCCTCTCCACATTCTCTGTTCCAGACATGTGGAGATTCCTTGACACTGACAACCATGCGGCAGTGCTATGACAACCTGTTAGTAAGGTAACACGTGTGTGTGTGTGTGTGTGTGTGTGTGAACACTAGTAAGGGGGTGTCTGATGGAAATATGATTGAGGGGATGGAATGTGGCAAAAGACATGCAGTCCTAGTCTCTGTCATTCTGAGAGGTGTGTGATGAAGTTGGTGTGTCTGCGAGCGACTTGTTTTTCTGTCCGTCTTTAACTCCAAACCGAGCGCGCCCTACCGTCCTCTCCCTGCTCCACTTCTCCCCCTCCTTACCTCACCTTGTCCCAAAGCCCAGCACAATACATCAACGGGTGTCCAGACTGCCGCTCTGTAATAACTCTGCAATCTCTGGAGGAAATACCCCGTCACAATGCATGAGACAACATCTTTTTTTAATCAATTGAGCGAAACAAACAATGCACACTGACAAACGCTGCCAACAACCACCAAAAACACGCTGAATGAAGAGTGATACACAAATGGAAAACGAAATTACCGTCACCATCTATCCGAGCACAGATTCTGTATTGGGAAAAAAAAATGAAAGGAGAGGAAAGAGAGAGGACAGTGCGAGGATAGAGAGAGAGAGAGAGAGAGAGAGAGAGAACAAGAAAGAAATGAACACTTAATCATTAAATTATGCCCATTCTAATTTTGTTCCCTTCCATCACTTTCAATTATTAAACACCGCCTTTAAGAACGAGTTACTTTATAACTACAGAAAGACCAATAGTCCCTAAAGCTGCACGTTACATTAGCAGACTATGTGGAGAGCAAACGACTTTCATTTAGCTTTACAGCTGACTAGCTTTTATGTCCCTCTGAAAACTATCCTCAGAGCCAAATGGTCACGTGGAGGAGAATGATAGTGGGGGAAGGGGGGGGGGGGGTTAAAGATGGATGTGAGGAGGGAGTATATCAGTCCACAAGCACAATGGCTATAATTAATCATCAGCTGTGTTATTTCTTATCAGGAGATTATTTAGGGGAGGAGGGGTTGTGAGATGGGAGGGAAAAGGCTAAGGTGATAGGGACTGTTCAACACAGAGTAAGGTGTGCATTGGAAGCGGTGAGGTTGTTGCCACAACCACACCAAATACTGTGTCAGGACTTTGTGACGGTGAGAGACATAATCAGCAGGCAGGGTTAAAATGAATTTTGGCAGGAAAATACGTGATAGATTTTTCTTGACTTAACCCTAACCCTTGCAGCTGATTGTTGGACTGGCTGGACAGCTCAACCAGACTTCTAAGGACTAAATGATAAAATACATTGTTAGTCAGTGCCATCCAAAACGATAAGGAGAAACAGAGTGAAACTGGAACTACTGGGTTCTGTCCCAGAAGGAACAATACCTCTTTCAAAATTTTGTAATAACACAAAATCCTCAGAAAGCAAGCCTTGAAACACATTATTAGTCAACAGCATGTCATGTGGTTCAGTAAATATGTTTAGACAAGGATGATAATTAAAAATATAAACAAATAAATAAATAAACAGGGGCCTCAATTCCCATGAGCTCTTGACCACTGCAGGTTAAATGTCATGGCTTGACTAAAGAGACAAATCCATGGACGAGTGAGGGGGCTGCAGCTAGCTCAAATATGTCTGGGGTAACAGCAGAGGCAGAGGGGAGTGGACACTGTAAACGCTCCTAGACAGCTGAGATTACAGCTGTTAAGTGCTGGTAAATACTACGGATGTCCAGCTATATTTAAATTGTACCAATGCCCAAGGTTGTTGCTCCAGAACAACACTGATCAGAAGAAAAAGATCAATTTCTAATGACAGAAAATGTCATAACCATAGAGAGCAAAACTCTACTACAAGATCTACTGACAGATTGCTGAATACAGTGACCAATCTACCAGATTCCTGCCCTATAATTTGACAAGCCTAGTAGAGAAAATAGTGTCTAACACAGTATAAATATCAACAAAGGAAAATAAACTCTAACATAAACTCGGAACACAAAATCAAATAGAAAGGGTCACACATGCACATGGAATTAGCGTTCAGTCAGCTCATTGTTTTTGCCCCTGAAAACTGGGGCAAAAAGGCTTTTTTTAAAAAAAAAAAACTCACTTACTCTTGTTGTCTAGAAGCAAGAGCCACAAGTTGATTTTAGGTACATAATGTCTCCAGGGAAAGCAGTGCTTGCTAGCAACTCACTTTTGAGTAAACAACCTTTCTAAAACCAAGCTGTATGGCTGTTATAAGCTATAGCCCTCCTGGAAAAAAAACATGATTTAATTCTTTGATTTATTTTATTTTTCCTAACAAGACTTGTTGTGGCACTGTGCCATTGCATTTTTCCTGAAATTCATACCTATAGGTGCTGATGAAAAAAAAAAAGTGTTTGCATATGCTGCTGACCACAAAAAAAAAATTAAGAAATAAAAATCAGCACCATATATTTAACAGAAACTCCAGACTTACAGCTCCTGCAGTCTCAGGCCTAAATCTCATGGAGGAAAGGTTTATTTTTGCACTGAAAAAAGTAAGATCAATACAAAGCGTACCTAATAGGACCCAGGGAGCAGCTGATGAGTGCCTGTCACCTTTAACTGACCTTTAAGGAGCTTTAATTTGTTGCATCTATCTAGAGTAGGATTTGCAGCAGGATGACATGTATCAAACAGCTAAGAGGAAGTAATGATTGCAGTGGTATAATCCTGGATTGGTCACATTTAAAATCCACATAAACATGAGAATTCTTTTAAGTGAAGGTAAAGGCGTTAGGTATTTGAGGGTTGGTGGATCTCGGGCTGCCTATCTTGGCTTGTCATTTAACTTCTCACAGCTCAGGATAATATAAGCACTGAATCAATCCCCCGGTGCAGAAAATCAGCCCAGGGATAGCAGGAGTAATGCCAGAACCTCCAAGTCTTTTGGCTAGGTGGCACTTGACTGTTTCATCATCAACATGGGATCAAGTACCCTCTCTAATGACTCTAATATCGATGCCCTGCACTTACAGAGGCACCAAGCCTCCAAAATGTCAACAGTGGCATTTTATGTGCTAATGCCATATGGGTGCAGTGGGCTGTTAAAAAGCTTTTCCTCCTGCACGCTACGCTCAAATGCTAATACCTCGGCACTCTCTGGTCTGCTTCATTTTCAGTTCCCGTTATGCTAGATTAGCGGCTGACGTCTCACAGCAAGCGGCCAGCTTGCGTTGATACAGAGGAAGTTGTTCATGGGTGGCCATTCTGACTCAACCCCAACAGATTGGTGTGCCATACAAAGTAAGTACATTCAGTGCTCCGCCCAGGGCCCCTTCCAGTTCAGTTTCTGCATGGTGGCAAGGTGAAGAGCCCGGGTGCAACCTGTGCTTGTTCCACAGAAAGAAAAATTATATAACATCCATATTTTGCACCCAGAAATAGCAACGTGGGCCTGGCACAGTGTTGGGCAGCCCTGCATGACAGCGCCCAAGAAGCGTGACAAAACAAAAGCTGCAGGAGACATCACTCAACCTCAGCCTTAGCATCTTGCTTTTCAAATTTGCCTCCCATTTTTCTTGCTCACTTTGCATATATTTCCCTTAATAATAATAAGTAATATAGTTAAAAGCTGAAAAACATTATTTCACTATTCCCTGCTTGTTTGGCAAAGAAAAACAGTCCTGTTGTTACATGTTTTACTGCTTAAAGGTTGCCACACACAAAAAAAAAAAAGAAAACTGAAATCCAGGTCCAGTGGTGAAGATAGGTAGAGTGAGATTTGGTCTAACAGCTTTGCTCTTTGACAGGCCTACAGTCTCTTTGTTCCTCATCACACTCCATAACCCAACTGATGGCCATGACTCATTTTGTCACTCATCTCCCACACAAAGGCTGTCCTTGCCTTTTTGCCCTGTCAACTGACTCGCTCTAAATCTTTCTGTAAAGATGGGAATAGCGCCCAGGCTTTCCTCCCAGAATGGATTTGAAATTAGGTAGATAACCCCTGGAGCGCTTACTCTTTCTGCCATTCCTTGCACACTTGTCACGACCTGCAGGTGTGCCAACGCCTCCTCAGTCCCCCCCAACACCCCATCCTGCACTCATTCCCCCACTCGGCCTGTGATGTGACAGGAACAGAGCATACTGGTTCTCTGCAAATTGCAGAAAGTAAAAAACGCTGAGGCCTGGAGAACGGCAGTGTTTATCTGCTCCGAGATCTGCAGATGAGCTGACTGATCTAAAGCAAGCAGGGCTCGGGGCAAAATGAGATTTCTAATCCTAAACAAATTCTGAGGCAAGGCGGAACAGAAGACCAGAGCTCCCTTATTTACATAGGCTGGTATCACAAACACAAAGCGACAGGGAGGGGATCCAGGCAGGCAAAATGTCAACCTTGTTTGAGTGACCTCATAATGCAGATTAATACTGACATAACCTGCCATTTAGACAGGATCGAGTAATCCTGCAGGTTAAGATTATTTGAGTATCAGTAGCTTGTAGGCCCATTCACAGATTCATAAGGCTGACCAACCCTGTATAGTAGCGAGAATTCATTGTGTAATGCCTGAGAGCAGTGCTAAAATGTCAGTTTAGCTGTCGCTAAGATTTGATCAGCTTCAGGATGGCAGTGTGCTGACATACAGCGCTTAAGCCAAACAAATTCCTGCTGCAGTTATGGAAGAGCCCTATCTAAGTTATGTGTACAGTTTATAAATTTTAGTGTGCAGTTTATTCAATCATGCTTCCTTCGTAATCAGCAAGACCTTCCTCTCCACTGTTTTTCATCTTGATTAGATAACATACAGTATAACTGTGTTCATTCACTACGATTGTACATCTGTTGTTAAATGGTAAAGATAACGCCTACACTTAAACTCATTGTGAATACCCATGCATATCTATCCACTGAGCACACTTTGGAAACATAGTCTAATTCAGATTTTAGAGCTACATTAATTACAAAAAGAAGAAAAAAAAAAAAAATCAGATCTATACCAAATTAATTATGCCTGGCTGAGTAGTAGTGAATGCTGGGGGAGCAACTGGGTAATCAAAGATGGTCTTAAATCATCAGTTGTTTTACAATACCCCCACGGCGAGCCCAATGAAAGACTACTGCAAATTAAAAAATGACCATCATTTATTGGTCACCGCTTGAAGCCAGCTGCCACAGCAAAAGCCTGTTAGCTGTTCCCAGGCCTGTTTGGACCAACCGTCCTCGAAGGCCCCTGCAGCCACGCCAAGATTAACAGCTCTGGCTTCTCTTATGAAAACAAATATACTGGGAGAATACCAAATATGTCTCTTTAAAAAAAACCTAAAAAAAAACAAAACAAAGATGGTGTATTTAGTACCTTGTTTTTCATAGTAGGGGCTCTGTTACATCACCGCACACATGTG
The DNA here is from genome assembly GCF_001640805.2 of Lates calcarifer. NCBI lineage: Eukaryota > Metazoa > Chordata > Actinopteri > Centropomidae > Lates > Lates calcarifer. Next base: position 19,513,780 of record NC_066847.1, on the reverse strand, counting down.
ACACAGTGCTGACACAAATGGCCCAATATGGCATGTACAGTTGGTAGTTGCCCACCTGATGCTTAGGGAAAACATAGCTTTCTTAGTGGAGATCAACAGTCTCGTTCAGCTGACTCGACCTTATGACCTGCACAAAAAAAAAAAAAAAAAAAAAAAAAAAAAGAAAGCAAAGAAACAGCCGCTTTTCATTTACATGGAGGGAAATCAGCTGGCACCGTTTCCACACCATGAGACCCTGGCACGGGCTGCTGGAGCTTCACGCGCTCGCTCTATCTGGCATCACCCCCCCCCCCCCCAACACACACACACACACACACACACACACACACACACACACCCCCAAACCTATGTAAAGGTCCAGCCGTGACGCAAGGCAGGAGTATTTTGGGATGGAGTGCGTGGGTTCCCAAAGAGTGACTGGAGATAATTTTAACTGGATGAACACGATTCCTTTCTATTCCAGCATTCCAGTGGAGAAGTTATTTTTGGGTGATGCGTTACAAGGCACCAGGCGCAGTGGAAAAAAATACCACACAGTTGGAAGAAACAGGCGCATGACACATCTGACACTGTATGACATCCTGCAGGCAGAGATAGGTGCTAAAACGCTTGTATCCTACATATAGTCACAGCCGAGCTTTTGGCTGGAGAACACGTCTAATTTTGTAGGTGTAATATTGTTCCCTGCTTCTAAAAACAGATCAGTTTCACATCCTCTTAAGCCATTCTTGATAGTAAGATTAAATTACAAACCTCTAATGTTGTCATAAGGGGACTACTACGCAAATCTGCTTTATTTACACTGATGATTTAGATTATGCCTGTGTTTTTGCAAATTAATGTTTGTCTTACATGCGTTTTCTGTATGCAGCTGTGAATTACTGGGAGAAAGAATCAATGTGAACTGAACAAATAGAAGATTCTGTTGGCTCAGGAACATGCTGCACATTGCAAATATAGATGGACACTTTTTTTCACTCTAATTCATTTCTTCTTCTGCTTCCGCAGAGACTCATTACATTATCAACGCCTTCCTGGGCGTATTGCCATGTCCTAGATTTACACAGCACACCTTGCACACTTCACTCATGTACTCTCAGAAAAGAAAAAGAAAAAAGAGGGAGAAGGTGAACATTCCTATAAAAAGGAGCAAACATTTTTGTCTGTGGTTCACAAGCTACCAGTTTCCGGGTTTCCTGTTGCAATGCTTTGTGCGGACATTGCATTTTCTCTGTTCCTGGGTTTCGTGTAAAGCGATCCTGGCACACCACTGTTCCGGACCGTCTCGAGTGATCCATTACTCAGCCATGCCAACTGCACCCTTTCAAGTCTTCCAGCTCTGGCAGCTTGTAGAACAGGCACATGATCAGAAATTTCATCCCGGTTGCTTCTTGCAGTGCATGTTTCTATTGCAAATTGGTAATTTTCCGAGTGCTCACATGAACGCTCATGCCTGCTGAAACCCCACAAGAAAAAAAAAAAAAAGACTGCTCTTAAGTCTCCATCTCAGTATTAAAACTTGGCATTCAAGGCTGCAATAGTGACCTGTGTATATCACCCACGATAACCTGCAAGCAAAACAGGTAATTTCGCCTTGTGAATTTATTCAAATCTATTTGGCCCTGGGCTTTGTAGAACTGAGCCAATGGAGAGTCTGACTATATTTAGACAAGTTCAAATGGGCACACTGCATTCAGTGAAACTCACGCAATAATTAGCTCAAATCAAGCCCAAGAAAGGTAGATGGTTGAGTAGTTGAAACACTCAAGTTATGGGGAAGGATGGAGGGAAAAAGAGAAGGTGAGGGCCAAGTGAGAGGCATGACACAGCTGCATATAGTCTAACAGTCTCCTGCCTCTGACATGGTGCTTGTTCAGCGATTAGTGTAAAGGTGACATGGGGTGATGTGTGTCTGGGTGGGTTGCAGAAATGGCTTAAGTGAGACTAACCTCACTTTACTTTTTCTTCAGTGTGTGTGTGTGTGTGTGTGTGTGTGTGTGGAGTAAGGCCCAGTGCTCCACGACTCGTTCTCCTAATCGTGCGGAAACTCAGACTACTTACAGGAGCAATGAGGGAGGTAATGAGAAAGTAATTTTTACTAATTTCAGCTAGCTCTGCTTCCATTCGGTATGATTGTGTGTGCCGTCTGCATCATTACGGGCAACATCTGCAACGACTCGCCATGCGTACGCCACCAAGAAGGGTGAGGGGTGGGGTTGTGGAGTAGAGGAGAAAGAGTATGAGCTGGCGACTGAAGTTTAGATGCGGCTTGAGGAAAACGAAGTCTGCCAATCCTCCATGCTCATACTGCCTCCTGTTGTTGAGATTCTTACTCATCAAGGTGGTTGTGATCTGAGACAATGAAACCCTCTGCTGAGATGGGTTTTTTTTTTTTTCTTCCCACTAAGTCTGTCGCCAAGCAGCTGCCGCTAATCTCTGTTAGCAGAGCCCCACTAAACAGCTGACTACAGCCTTTAATCTGGTCCCACCACAATCATTACCTCTGGAGCCAGGAGGGGGGTGCCTAACACAATTGCAGAAGAGTAAACAAATGAAACCTGATTTGTGTCCATTTGTCTGTCATTCCTCTGGCTCTCATGTAATCTCATTTGAATATTTGTTGAGGAGCCAAAGTCGCTATCGTTTCATCAGGCTGTCGCATGCATGCTCCATGCCTCGGGCCTGTGTTTGCCCAGTCTGCCTGATTGCTATGGCAATCTTTTTGCTAGCTTTGAAAATGTTTGAAAACTTTGAACTGTTTGAGCTTCATGCACTCCTTTAGCTTTATTCCACCTTTGACCACCAGGGGACCCAAGAAGGATGTATGCGCACTCTTTCTACAACATAGTTCAACCTCATCAAGCCGCCTGTGGCCCCTGTAGCTCCCATAACGGGCCCCGACTCAACGTACCCTCCTGTTTGCTTTATCATTTTCATGTCATGCCTGCACATCAAACTAACACACTGAGGCAGCCACTTGAGATGACAAACGCCGGCACAAATTTGTCTTTGTGACACACAGCTCCACATGTCACCACCGGACAGGCTCATCATATAACATGTTCCTTATAGTGAAGGCATTTCTTTCTCTTCTTGGATCGAGAGTCTCTGGCTTGGTCCCAGTGCTTATATGAAAGTCTTGTGATTTGACTACTCCGCCATGAGCGCATGAGGGAACAGGTGCCCGTGAAATTAAAGTCAGGGGGGTTTTCAGAAGTGCGGAAGGAAATGCAAGAGAAGCTGCTGTGCTGCAGACTGCAGATTACGTCTATGTGGCATGAGGGCCGCTGGAGAGCTGAGGCAGCCCCCTGTGACGAGCCCACAGGGAATGCGTTACCAGCAACTTGACAATGACATCTGGACATTTTGTTCTTCGCTCCTCTGAGGGGGGAAAAAGCTGGACTTGTGTGGTGATCACAGGGGTTTGATGCTTGCTGTGTTATCAGAAGATGCAGTGCTTTGCCATTATTGTGCCCCTGTGCTTATTATAGATTCCATTAAGATGGCAGTTAAATTGGATGTCCCCATCAGCTCTGGAGCATGTTGTTTGTTTTAGGGAACGGGATGCTGAGTCACAGAAGTATTATTAAGTCTTTCAGAAGATAACAGATGAATTAAAGCGACAAAGCAAGCAAGAGGCTGCTAGTTTTTTTTTCCTAGCAGCTTTATTAAGAAAATGAGAAATGAAAATACTATTAAGCCACAATCCATATTTAAGATAATTTAGCATTATTCAAATTATTTTTACTTGAGTGAAAATGTCTTAAACCATCAATGACTTTAATGTGAGATGTCAAGTAACGCAACAGAGCCATTGATAACAGGCAGGAGAATGACAATGTGGACGTTGACAGCATTTGATGGATTGGGGAAATCAGCATAAAAATCTGTCCTAAAATCCACCAGTAAATGGAGAAAATATGCAATGTGCTGCTTAGGGAGCTCAAAGATAAGTTTAAGTTAGAGTTAATTAGCTGTTTGTTGTAGTTAAAGCTGTATGCTATAATCAGTGCAAATGACTATATGTGAAACGGGTCACTGATAGTGACACTCATGGTGAATTATCACAAGCTCTGTGTTTTTCTTCATTGCTTTAGCTTTACAGCCCACAGATTTTCTGTTTCGGTTCACTCTCACTACACTCATCAGTGCTGTTTCCAGCCATAGCAGGCAGCTGTTTTCAACTATGCACTAAATGCCCGGACAAAAAGTTAGCAACTTGCTGGTGATCATAGTGGAGCATTTTAGCATATTAGCCTAAAATCATAAAGTTCATAAAACATGATATATAAAAACACAAAATTCAATTCAAAATTCTCTTTTTTGTTTTCATCAGCAAGACAAAATATATTCATTTTTATATTAAAATATAGAGAAAAAATTAAGAGTTATTAATCTCCTAATTTAATGTACTGATCATTTCATGTACAAATTCTTCCTTGTGCATAAAGCTTTTCAAAGCACTGACCATGTTAAGCATCTAATTCTATACCCACTACTCAAATGACATAAAACTGATAAGACTTGTTTCCTTTAAAACCATGTAAATGCTGTCATCAAAATTTCACTAGAGTTTGAAAGTCAAGTTTAAACCTGACTGTGCTTATGTGTAAGCACAAGTTACTGACTGCAGCTGACAGTTTTCTATGACCTACCACTCCCACTATGATGATCATGAGATGTAATAAGGCCAGTTTCCACATACTTCTCATTTCCTACTTTGAAAGTGATACCAAACAAAAAGTTAAAAAAGCAATCCTGCACAATCCTCTACAGTGACAGTAGGAATGACCTCTTATATAATCCTCTTCAACATACGGGACATTTCTTCCCATGAAACTACAACAACATCAAGCACACAGTAATCTACTGGAACTCCCGTGCAACCAATCAGATTTTTCACCGCAGCCACTTTGGCCTTTTAAGACATTTTCCTTGCATGGCTGAGGAAGGAACACATTGTAAATGAAAGATTAGTGCAATTGTGTTACATTATTGTGAGGTTCCCCTCTCAGCTTAGGCTGATTTGTGAGCCCGTTGAGCGGTGTTTCCGACACACTCCCTTTGTAATAGATGTACTGGGCCTTGAATTGTTGTGCAGTAGAAGCAGTTCAATTAATACAGCACCACCATAAAATAACTATTGAAATGACAAACGGGTAAATGAATAAGCATTTGCCACTGCAGGCGCGGGGAGGGATGTGCATCTGCTGAAATTTATGCCGGCAAATCAAGCGCTTTTGGGGACGATGATGCCTTCAACTAAATATATCCTGCTGTCGCACACAAGAAGGGGCAGGTAAAAGATGGACCCGTTATCTCTCACACCATCGACTGATGATGGCTCATTTGAATATTTACAGCTGCATCTAAGGTAGGTAGAATGATCTCCTATCATTAGGCCACAGCCCTTCAGTGCAGCATGAAGATGCATCAAAGACAGCAGTAAATGCAGGGAGAAAAAGAAGTTGGCGTGAATTGTGCTCAGCTATCTCACACAGTGAAGGAAAGTAAGGCCTCAAGGTGCGAGATGCACCTAGTTGACCGTGTGGTAGGATGGAGAACGCCCTCTCACTGTTGTCAATATTCATTTCCAGCAGCATTGACAAAAGCTGCGAGAATAAATATGCATGAAGGCTGAGGGAGGTGGAAGGAAGAAGAGTAAGAACTCCTGGTTTTAGTCAACAAGCCCACAGTGTTCACTGCATGCTGATTAAACACTCAAGTGCAGGATGACTAAGTCATGTCTGACAACTGCGGGGTGAATAAGAGTTTTTAATTTACACTTTGCCACATCCAGGAGGTTGTCTAGTCTTAGTCATGGCTGCTGTTTTTACTTGCCGTAATTGGACTAAGATGTTTTTGACTACCTAGAGCCGGTTATTTCTGGTGTTGCATGTCACAGCCGGTTCTAAGTATATTTGGTTGTGGCTGTCTTTTGACATTTCCCAGCAAGACTTAATGTTGGCTTAATGGTTATCGTGTGCAGGGCTGGGGATTGCTCTAAAAAGAAAAAATGCAAATTCAGAGGGAAATGATCTGGTTCAAGGTGAGTTAATCCTGGCATCAGTTTCAAAAATTAGATCAAATCGCATACACATTTCCCTTTCGGCGGTGGCTTGCAGGAAAATGGATGGTGTCCAGAGTGTAGTTCACATGGGTTTCAATTAGCAGTGTCTAAATGAATTAAGAGGTTTAAAGCCATTGCTGTTCTAGTGGTGGTATTAACCTGGTGCTTCTCATTAGCCACCCCTGGCTGATAAAGAGAGTAAGGGGAGCGGCAGTGCAGACAGACACCTCTCGCTGACAACGGGTGACAGAGTGGATCACACTGCCTCATGAATAGTAATGGCCGCCAACATGTCCCACTCTCCCCCGTGTGAGGAGTGACGGATTCCTGTGTCAACAGGGCCCGTGGCTAGGGAAAAAGGACTGACAACTGACTGAGACATTCTGGGGGGGAGGAAGAGGAGGGAGAGAGAGAGAGAGAAAGGAAAAAAAATACAGTCCTGACATGAAGGGTGCATCATAAGATTGTTTGTCTGTCAGAGCTGCCTTCATAGCCTCCCTGAGAGTGAGTAAATAAACACTGTTTGCAGGGAAAGGAAGTGAGACTGGATTGTTACCCAGTGCCCTTTGGGTGCACAGAAAGGCGCTGGCGTGTCTCAATAAATCAGGCTGAGCAGCCACTCTTAATGCACTCCCCAAACTATCGATAAGGGAAAGGAGAGGCAAACGCTGCTTTTCTGAGGAGTGATGTCACTGATAACCTGGCGGACACACACTCTTCCTGACTGACCAGGTCTTGGCCAATCAATAGCAGTACAATGCCTCGCTTGGCAAATGCACAGGTGAGCAGAATGTCAAATAAGCAGCAAGAAACAGAGCTGAACAAAGACCAACTTTCTAAATGGAGCCAGAAGTGGCAGCACTAGCTGAGATGTCCAGTGCTTTAGAAAAAGGTATTCTGAGCCAAGCAGTTGGACATCACACTTAAGCCAAGTCTACAGCCTTGAAACGTGGATGGGGTGGAATGGAACCTCTGCTCCCAATTGTCTGTATGGAGCTGCTGCTTCTTTTCTTTTCTTATTTTTTTGATCAAAATCTCTTATTTTTTGTCATTTCTGACGAGCGGGTGGAGCAGGGAACTGTTGCCTGAAATCTGAGCACAGCTGGGTCCAAGAATTTCTCATTTGTTCCCTGTGAACTCCCCTGGCCCTGGACAGAGTTTAGAACTAGTTGGTACAAAAAAGGTTATAGGTTACACAGGCAGTCACTAATCGAATCTGTCCACAGAGGCCAATTACCGAAGAAATCATGTGCAACATGTCTTAGGCCTTTTAACACAGCCAAGCTTGAAACATTAAAATAAAAAAAATCACTCCATCCACAGTCCGTCATCCTATTTTAAACTAAGCTCTACTTTCCACATGGCTGCCATGTATTTCTCATACCCAGGACAAAATTATCCCTCAGCATTTTCTCTGCCACACAAGGAAACCATGTCCAAATAATCCAATAAAAATAAAAAATCCATTCCTACACCATGGTCTCCTGCTGTTACCTGAATGACAAATACCAAATTTGCCTTGTGGCAAAGTCACTGATTAGTCTTTGTCATGTAAGTCCAGTCACCACGGTCAAGTCTCTGACACACGTTTGCTCTCTGATATAGTTGTACAATCTTCAAATACTTGTTCATGAACTCCTTTAATAAGAACTCTTATTTATTCAGTTCATGTGGTACAACAAAATAAGTAGAAAAACATGAACAGAGGGATGTCTTCAGCTGTCATCAGATGACATATTCTGATTAGTTGGGTTGCGAATTTGGATCATAGCAGCAGTGACATTCCATAAATTTTATCCTAAATTTCTATACTATTAGACCATCGATGGGCATGTCCACAGTGCAATCTAGCACCACCGTTTTGGATTGACGACCAAAGATTTTACCAGGTTTCTCTTAAAACTCTCAACCTTCATCTCAGACAAATCGAAACTGCACAGTGCTGAGGGGCATTCACAGAAGTAACAGCTCTTAAATTCACATATTTCTTTGATCAATGTGAAAAACATTTCATTGACTGATCCTAGCAACCACTACTGCAACTGAAAATGACATTGTGGGAAGGATATGCTCACCAAAATTGAAACAAAAATGGCAATTTAGTCTGCTTATCAGGTTATAGCTGTCCAAACTGTGGCGGCTATCACCTCCTTTATAGATGATGCACATCGGCATGTCTACATCTGCAGTACTGTTACTTTACTTGTCAATAGGAAGGACTGGTTTCAGGTGCTATGCAACAATGACACGATGCATTGCCAGTCAGTTTGGAGGGTTTGTATGACTTTAGCACACTTTTATTTCTAACTGATATAAGTAAATTTGTGTGGCAACTCAATTTTCATTATTAATAAGCATTTACATTACATTCTAAAGGACAATTTGATTACCTTTCTTCAGCAACCTTGGCCCAGAGCCCTAAACAGCATATGCTGACTGTTCAGGGATGTCACATCCAAAAAGATCTCTTGTGAAAGAAACCACTGTTGTTATGATCTCCCTCCCTCTAGATTTTTCTTATCACACACAAAATGTGCAGCGAGGCTGACATGTCACGGTGCTGTTCGTCAGACAGCCCTCAAACAGAATGTTTTTTTTTTGTCCTGATCAAACTGAAATGAACTATATTTTCAGGCTATTTGTTGTCACAAATTCAGCCATTCTTCACATGGATGTGTCTTGTGCCAGCTGTCAAAGGCTTACTGGTGGCAGAATGTTTTCACATCTTAAATGAGTGATAAAGTACACTACAACAGTGCCGTTTGGTAAATAAAAATGGTTTCAATAGTTAAAGAACTGTGGCCATGGAGCAATACTCTTACATAAAGCTTGTGACAAACTGCACTGACGCACGCTCCATTAGATAATCTTTGACTCAATTTGTTTCTATATTTATGTTTCTAGTCATTTCAGTCAGCGGAATAGAAGGAAAATGTTCCTTTGAATTTGATTTTCACAGCAGAAAAATGAGGGGATGCTAATCTAAAATCTTAAAGACCATATTAAAAGCAATGCCAAGACATTTACTCAGCAATGTAATTCATCATATGCCACTAATGTTGGATTTTTTTTTATTATTTCTGCATTAATGTGATCACTGCACCCAGGCAAGTGAGTCACAGCAGTTGATCGTAGGTGTTTGTACACAAATAGAAAGAGAATAGAATATTTTGGGGTGTGTGTGTGTGTGTCCATGTGTGTGTTGGGGTAAAGAATAACATGGGGGACCATTATGAATTCTGAAAGGCTGAGCTTGATTTCCTGCATCAATTATTCAAGTGTACAGCCTGTTTCAGTAATCGCGCTCATATTGTCCGCTAAACGTCCCAAATCACCACAGAGTCGACACAGAAGACGACCGACTGCGTGCTCAGCAGGAATTGATGCCCCATTCTCTAGTGGTATGATTTGACAAAGAGTCAGAACTTTGCATCAAACTGATCATTTGATTCAAACCAACTAATGATACCACTCTCAATAAACTGACAACTGAAGTGAGACATTACACCCTGGACTGATACCTGCTCTCCTACAAACATGTCTGAATCTACATGCCATGCTAACAATGTTGCAGGTACAATGTTTACAGTCTTAGTGCCAACTGGCACGAAACACAGAGTACAACTGAGACTGACAATGTCATTATATTTGCAGGTATTTAGACATTAACCACACCAATTTCATCCTATGGGGAACATGAATGCACCAAATTTATAGACAGACATTTCAGTATAAACCACAAATATCAACCTTTGGGAGAAGTCAGGGAAGACAAAAGTCATTAGGATTCAACATCTGGGAATAATAACCGTCACAGTAGAAGTGGAAAACTTCACCTGTTGGTGGCACTAGATGAAAAGTCAAAGCATCACCAAAGTCATTAGGATTCATCCTCCAGGCACCATTGCTTATCTGTTCCAAATTTCATGGCAATCCATCTAATAATTATTGACATGTTTTTACTGTGGATGCAACTGGTGGACTGATTGACTGACAGTAGTCAGTAGAGCTAAAAGGATGAAAAATGTCATGCAACTAATCTAACAAGCTGATACCGGTTTCCCAAAATGATGATTGCTAGGAACTAAATTGCGTAACTCCATACTTCAAAAAGCTGAGTGTGTGCATTATTGAATTTGGGGTGTAAATGTTCATTTTTTTTGTAAATGTAATTTGTTTTGTTCTGGAGATATAATTCGTGAAGGACTGAGAGTAAAACAATCATAATGCCAGTATCATTTGTCACAGGCACTCGACAGCATCAACCCTTTGTCATTCCATTTAATCACATTTAGTCAATCACTTCTGCAATCACTTTTAATCTTGTTTTTTGTCACCCACTTTGTTTTGCAGTCTGATTTTGGCCATCAATAGTAAACAGTCGTATCATTTATTGTCTGGTTTACAGCAAACACAGAGGTTGATGTTCTTTTCAGGGGGTTTTACTCTTCTCTGAGAGCTGGACGGCTCCTGGTTAAGGAATCAATTTGACTGGACAGCCTTACAAATTGCATAAAGAGGCAAAGTTGTCCTTGGAGTGCGCCACAATTGATTGATGGCTCAACACACTTGTACCGTAAATCCTCCCGACAGAACGGAGACAAATCAGTCGCCTGCTTCTGCCCCCCCTTCATCGCCCGCTCTATTTACCTGCCTCCCCCATCTTCCCTCACTCTGCCTCCTCTCATATAAAATGCCATATGATTCACATTTATTCAAAACAAAGTCAAATTTCTTCCAACCTTTATGTTTTGACATAAAGTGTGCACAGTCAACACACAGATAGACTTATCAGACACTTTATATGTAAATTTGCGAGGAGAATTGAGTGACAGTGAGTTTATGTTGTGAGGATGTTGCAGAATTAAAAAAAGCCATCCTCTGTGTAGACGAGATGAAGCTAAATCCAACAGAAAAAAAAAAAAATCAGCTCTGTCGCCATCCTTCGCGATATCATCATCATCTTGTGATGTGAAAAACAAGGCACTGGCAAACACATAGTTTAAAACCCAAAGTTAACAGCACTTGGGAGATAAAACAACTTTTCTTGGGGGTTGTGCTGTGCTAAGAAAATGGCAGTCTTCCCTGGGGAGGCCACACCACTGTTTGTTTCTGGAGAAAAACACTACAGGCATCTTTTTAAAGCGCCCCCACTAATCAGAAGTGATCTGTTCACATGTGCTATCCGCTTTCCCTCGGGAAGGGCTGGAGAAAAAAAAAATGTGTGCAGGGCTAGTCACACACACGCAAGAGAACAATGTTGGAAATAAACATCCAGAGAGGGAAAGAGGGTTGTAACATGAACTAGTATGAAGACTGGGTAATAAACTGTAAGCTCAAAAACAGCACTGTCTATATTCAATTTATTTGTGCCTGGGTGTACAGCACCGTTTCTATGCACACAAGAGGGCAGAGTGGGCAAACAGTCTCCCTGCCTAATGAACACACGACAACTGGATGATACTATCACGCCTGGAGCTTGTGTGGGCAAGTGGGTGTTTAAGTGAGTGAATAAAAAACTGTAGTTTTGGTATTTTTAAAAATTTTTTCTATTAGAGTGTGTTCATGTTGGTGCGTAGGTGCAAGCAGGTAAAACACAAAATAAGCCATCTGTTCAGGATTAAATTGAATGCTACTATTCCCCCAACCAATGTTACTAAACAGAGTGAAGGATTTGGAGAGAGTTAAAGTCTCAACTAGACACACAAGGGGGAATATTAAATTCCTTCTGTTGTATGCATGTTAGTGTCCTCCCGATTTTCATACCGTAACAGATAGGTATAAATAATTAAGCAGCCTGTTGCCCCGAATAGCCAGAGAGCAAAAGAGAAGAGGGAGGACAGAGGAAAATTAACAGCGATCATCCCGCTTGCAGCATTTGAAAGCACCACAGCACTGTCATAATTAGGTCCTCTCTCTAGGAATCACCAGGAATTTCTTCTACTAGGACAAAAGCCTTCTATTTTATCCCTCTTTCTCATAATTAAAACACAGCCTTCACTGCTGCTTACATGAAGATGCAGTATGCACCATATTTTCTGTCACTTTAATGAGAGTGATGAATGCTATTGCTAGCTTTGGCTATTTATAAATTTTATGGCACAAATTGTGGCATAAAGGGCACAAATCGGATGAATGACAGACGAAGGACAGCTGCGGCATCATCCCTCCATTAAACGCTGCAAATGGCCAACTGTGGCCTGAGCAGTTAATTAGCCAGAGAGGGCCTAATCAGAGTTTTGGAGCTGTGGCCCTCCCCAGGTAACACACTAATAGGAGAAGCTTGTGGAGCCACAGATGGGGTAAAGAGTGTGGAAACAGGGTAACTGTTGGCTTTAGGCTTCTCATAAGAAAGGCACAATAACCTGCTTTGACCTGTGTGCAGAAAAAGGGAATTTGAATTTGACTGAGCTTTGAGATATTATACTATATTTTCAAACAATGAAGTTGTTCTGTGTGAGGCAGCAGGACCCCCAGTATGTCAAAAGATAAATCAAAGGTGTGGAGGTTTTTTGGTATACAAGTTTTTTGAGTGTGTATGCTTTAGGCCTGACTAATGTGTTGCATTTACTTCCTCATGAAACATTTGCAAAGCCATTAAAAAATATATAAACTGTAAAAATTGTGCATTGTTTACATTCATTGCCTTTGCTGGCAGATTGCTGAAAAGACAGTTAATGGTAAAAATGTAATGTGGAGTTCCATTACAAATGATTTGCTAGTTTGGGAATAACCCAAGTCATTTAAAATGCCTTTAATTTTCATTATTATGAACACCAGCAGTGCAGCAAAAATAAATTTTGTGCTACATCACTGTTTAACGGCTAACAAGTTATAGACATAATGTAACCTGTGACAAAAGGGTCAAGAGTAGGCTTGACAATAAACAATAAACTAAAAAACAGTAGTAAAAAGGACTGTTTTAAGACTGGAGAGATGAGACCGTATGATGGGAATCAACACACGTCATCTCCAGCGAAGCAGATGCACCTGTAAGTGAACAGAGAACAGAAGCGAGCACCTCTGCTGCACCTCACGAGGCGGCAGCAGAGGAGCTCTCACTGAGGCAAACATTCACTAAGATAAGACAAACAAATGCCTTAAGCACCCTGAAGTTAACCAGAGAAGCTTCCGTATGAATATCAAACAGGTTCCCCAAAATAAAATCCAGCCAGTTCGTCTTACGTAATCTACTAAACAATCAGCCAGCCAGCACATCTCACAGAGGAGAAAGTGTTAGAGAAGGAGGAAAAGGCAAAAATAAATGAAAGTCAGGTTGTCCTGACTGATGATGTGGTGCTGTAAACAGGGAAGCTTTTTTCTAACAATTAAAGAGCCGGGGCTTATTGATTTCCAATGGTGCTCTCAAGTGACTTGCTGGCTGTCACAATGAGGCCCGGGGTAAGGTGACCATGTCTCTGCTCAACGTGATAAACCTTGCATGTCATCAGGTAGGGAGGACAAGGTGTCCCCCTCTCCCCATTCCGCCCTCTCTGCCTCACAGACTGCCGCTACAGCATTTATCCACGGTGGGATGTGGAATTATGGGCCGCTTCATTTAGTAATGAAGTCACCAAGGAGTTGGTGAGTGCAGCCGGCACATACCAACAGAGGAGCGACTGAGTCACAGTTAAGAGCTTTTGAGTGCTAAACATTTTAAGTTCAGGTGATCATGAGCATGTGAATTTTCTTCAGATGACAACTCGGCCAGAAGGACAACCATGCAACTCAATGTGCGGCTTTACAGGCATCATAGGAAGTGGTGGCAACTGAGATGAGAGGTCAACTCCAGTCTTACTCCGGCAATAAACAACCATAAATCAGAACACGAGCTGTCACTCGAGTAGATCCATCATGGGCCAACCTGCAGTGCCTAACACATGCACGCACACACACACATGCTTGTACCACGGTGAGGAAAATAGAGAAAAGGCCCATGCAGATTGATTGGCTCTTTTAAATGAGTGGCAGTGGGGTTATGTTGATCGATTCCATGGATAATTGACTGATTCTAGTGTTGTTAGAAGTGGAGTAACGACTTCATGTCAGCGCTGTGATGTGACACAGCCTGCGGGCATCTTAAGTTATAGACATGGCTTGAAAACTGAGAAAGGAAGTTGATAACATGCAAAAGGAAATTATCCTTGGTTTTTACTCTCCCCTGAGAGCTTTGTGTTAAATGGGTTTAGCGGATTGTGATTGCAAGAGGTCATTACAATATACTTGGTGTAAACACATAAAGCTAGAGGAAATCCTGGACAAACTTGGAAACTTGGATAAAATTCACCAATTAGGAGAATCCACAAAACTGAACCACTTTTCACACTAAAACAATCTTGTTTGCCAAGCTTATTTGCCCTGTATTTTAGTACCGCATTGCAGCTGAGTTGCATGCTGAATATAAAAATCCATTTTTTTTTATTGTCAGAGTAAAAGTTGATTGGAATTCTTATGGTTAGGCTGGATAGGCTTCTCATCTAATATTCCCACACCTCCGCCGGCAAGTCGCCATTCTCTCAAGTCTAGACCAATCAATGAATTAACTTGTTACTGAGGCATTAAAGGCAAAGCCATGAAGTAGTAGTACTCCATATTTGGAAACCTTCCTGCTTAGTGACACAGCAATTCACAGCTGTTCAGATTTGCCTGTTGGCACCAGGAAAAAACTGATGAATACTATTGAGGAAAAGGAAAAACAGAAGAGTGCTGATGAAATGTGCACCGACTATCTACCAAATGTGTCCAGCTAAAAAAAAAAATCTACAAATTTACAAAAGATAGAAGACAGGCAGAAAATGCAATATAGCTTGAGTGAAGGACCCCTCCCCTATGGTAAGATTCAGCCAGCTTTATTATGCCAAGAGGTGGCCACTGAGTGGAGGAAAGGACACTGATGCATAGAATGCAAAGCGACTTTTAATTATTCTTGGGAAAAGAGCACAAGCCCTTGGCTTGTTTACCACTTTACCGGAAACAGCTTATGATTGCTTTGTAATTATCTCCTTGATAATGTAAAATTTACCCCCCACCCCCTTTCAGTCCAGTCCTCTCCACAGAACACCACGCAAAAGTGATCATGCATTCCTCATTTAGCCCAAATGTTTTAACTTTTACTTGGGGGAGGTGGAGGGAGGGCTAATAGATTATGGGTAATGAAGCAGCTCCAGCAGTAACACAAATAGGACTTGTTGTGAAAGACACAGGCTAAAGCATGCCTGTGCTACGATAATCGGTCTCTCTTCTGTCTCATGATAAGTTGAGAGCCTAACCTTCACCCAAAGAGCACATCATTTCCCCTCTGTGAGACTTAATGAGACATTAGCCATACTAACAAATGGTGGACGAGAAAGTGAAAGTGACTTTCCAGGTAAAGGCCGTTTGCCTGACCATAATCAGTCCCCAAGTGCAGCTAAAAGATGGAAACAACTCTGAGTCTCCGTCTCAACAGCTTGCAGTGGCTTTTATGACGGGCCTCCCAGGGCCCATCGAATGGCATGTAACATCTTAATATCCCTCAAATAGAACAGGTAATCTGCTTTTGTTGTCGGCTAGTCCGCTGTGATACAGGCACTGCTGTTTGCCTATTTCGGGTTGTATTTCTGCTTAGGGTGTAGCACAGAATGCAAAAAACAATTCCCTGTCAGCTTGGGCACATACATGACAGCTTATGGCTTATTCATTTATTATCTTATTTATAGTAACAATTCAAACCGTTACCATAGGCTAACATTCAAGAAGGAACACAGAGCACTGCTATCATTTACCATGAAGCACAGAATTTGCAATGGATTTAAATCATATTTTAGATCACATCAATACACAATATGTTTTACTGAAACACTGAATTGTACATTAAAACGCTTGCTTTAGTGCAGCAGTGTTTTGGAGATATGGGACTAAAGACACAGCGGTGGATGGATAAAGAAAGGAAGTGACGAGCCAGTGTGTGAAGGGGCCCTGTTCCCCCGCCGGGCCTCCCAGCTCAATTAGCTCAGCTCATCCCGGCTTTCTGCTGATGGGGAAAATCAGCAACACCATACTGTACTATAGAGTCCAGGGAGTCTAGCCTGTTAGTGAGTGAATGAGTGAGTCAGTGCGCACATTATGTGTCTGTTCATGTCTCACATGCAGATTTTGCATTTGTGTATGTGTGTGTAAATGTGTGGGCTGGCTCGTCTCTGTTAGACTGGAGCCCCAAAGTGCTCTCTATATCAAACACCTCAACCAATTAGGCTACACTCACGGAAAAAAAAAAAAAAAAATCCCTAAAGCCACTTACAGCAATGTCATAAACAGTCATGCAAAACTTAAGTTATAAGAGAAGTTTGTCTGGATTCACTTTTTGAGATTTAAAAAAAAAAAAAAAATGAACTGGAGAGAGACCAAGACCAAAAAGTCAGAGTTATGGATTATCAAGCTCCCGCCAGACTAGAAAGGTTATATCACTTTTCTGCCAACAACTCTAGGCTAAGCAACAAACTTCTTCATGTCTAAATTCTGAACTCTCAGTTAGCATTAAAAATTAAGAAAAACAGTCACCAATGACAGAAATTTTATATTTAAACTTTTTCTTTAGTACTGCTGCAATCAAACTTGGAGTCATCCTGAGAACATTTTAGCACAGGTCAAACAGTGACAGTACAGTAGGTGGTCTGCATGTGAGATGTAGTACATAAATCATTGAGATGGACCCTGGATGTGCTATCAGGATGTCCTTAAGAAAAAAAAAAAAAGGCCAAGGTCTTAAGGAGGCAGGCCATTGCTATATGACAGTGTTTGGAGGCAGGCGCTGGGACCTTTTCAGAGACCTGATGCACATGTGTGTCTCAAAGGCAAAGTGAGATGGAAAAGAGCACTCAGTGTTGAGAGAAAAAAAAAAAGGTGACTGAAATTGCTTGGCCAGCACAACTCAAGGCCAAAATCTATTTAATCATGGAATAAGGACATTTCCAAAAGAGACAGTGTAATATTCCAGGATAAAAACTGCCCCTCCTCTGCCTCAGTTGGTGACCCACAGACACTTTATGACACGCAATACATTTACCTGACAACACACATTCATCTTATCTACTGCTGTAAGTATTCCCAGAAATTAATACACCTCTCACACATGCTCAGTCTGCCTTAAAATCTGGCCAAGAATGCTGCAGTGCGCCAAGTAACTAGCTAAACAAACAAAGTAAATACACTGATAATGCCAATGATAGCATCCAAGGCGAGAGGAAATGATGAAGGTCAGTAATTGGGAGAAGGTGTGGGGGGGGGCTAGAAGCATGGTGTGGTTTGTTTTTCTCCTGGCAGGGGTCCATCTGGGCGCGTGCGGCAGGCTCCGGGGCGGTGTAGGAGCACGTCTGTGCAGAGGTTAAGAAAAGCAATTAATCGGCAGCGGAGATAATCAAAGGAACCTCCCCCTCCAGAAACCTTGGTGGTGGGGGAGGAGGAGAGAGACAGAGAGAAAGGAGAGAGAAACAGAGACACAGACAGGAGAGAGCGAGATGGGAAAATACTTGTTTACAGGCACTGCTGGTGCGATCAAAAGCACAGGGGTTCAGCTCTGCCACCGGGGCCCTCCGTTTCAGGTGGAATTGATAACACTTCAGATGTACAATTCAATGTTTGTGAGAGTACTTTTACCTCCCGGTGAGAAGGCAAGGATTTTTCACAGTCTAAGCTGCATTTCCTTTCATCTCAGATTTTGCAAGGTATCAACAGATTGTCAATGGTGAGGAAGACATTTTCCCACACATAATCAAAGAATGTAGTCTGAAGTGCATGCACTCCCCCCGCTCTGACAGCGCAGTGCGAGAAGGCTAAAAAATAAGATTAATATCTCTGAAACTAATATTATGATTACATTTATTTATCTGTGAAACAAGCACCCCAAAGACACACGGCTGAAAATGAAGCTTAAGGATGTTCCATCAGAGCATACGGACACTATTTTCTCTTTACTAACTAATATACAGTATGTGTTTGGCTGTGGTGAAGTAAAAAGGCTTCTCTTGGCAGATTTTTTCTACATTAGATTTGATTAATGAGGAATTTTACAGTTCCATGAGGAATCAAAGCTTGTTGCTCCCTCTGGTGGTTCAAAATTCCCTTTGGAATTGAAATAAAGTGTGCTTAAGGTAGATTTATGTTTATGATGTGGCCACTAAACCTGCTTTAGTCTCTGCTTTAGTCGATCTCCTCTCCTTTGTGCACCAACTGCATGTTAAATCTTTAAAAATGACAGAGGAGATAGAGAACAACTACAACTGTGGATAGTATACTTTGGCATTCCCATGTCAGAATATAAATAAGTAGCAAGAGCCATATTGCTATGATGTTGCGGTTTTAATTATTTATAAACTATGTCTGCTAAATAAATATTGCTTAGGAGAACCACGTTGTCCATCCTGTTAAGCAACAGTAAGATATCAAAAGCACTGTATCTGAAAACAAAAGATTCATCCTCTATGTAAATTTTACTTCCTTCTCTTTTATTTTATGTTTGTCCACATTATATAAAGACACAGTCCTCTGTATCAGTTTAAACCTGAAACAATAAACTATACTGCGACAAATGCCAAAATGTAGCTACTGTATATGTTCAATTTAGAGTACATACACATCTTGCAGCAAGAACTCTGGCAGACAGTTAGCAGGTCAGCAGTGAGTAAGTGGCGGCACTTTCACAAAGTCTTGATTAGATAATTACCCATCCATATCTTGGCAATATGTTGCAGGGGAACAACACGCTTCTCATTAAACCGCCAACAGGCCCTGCTCCTGTGGGCTGCTATCAAAACCAAGGTGCTCAGAAGGCGCACACTTGTTGATTTAAATAAAAGACAAAAGGATGTGCCAACGTGGAAATTACATACATTCCTCTAAGGGGAGCTGTAAGAGGTGGGAGTAGTTCTAGCTACTGTACACAGAGCAGGTCATGGACCAAGACCATAAAAAACAGTGTGTGAGTTTCAGGAACCTTGAACAGGTAAGAAGATGGTTTTGCCTTAAATTTTCCTGTTTTCATCCCTTTTAATCCCATTTGGAATGACCTCATACTGTCACTGTGAGTGCTGCCTTGCCTTGCATTTTTGGAATACAGCCATGGGTCTCCACTAATCAGGGCAGGAAAATGACCAAGTACAATTTAGAAGTACTTGTACTTGAATATTTCCATTGAGTGTAGAGTACATATTGAATGGTAGATGACATCAGACACACTACGGAGTCCCATCAGCCACTGAGTAAAATGCATTGAGGCACTCCTTGCCACCAACTCGATCCACAC
Organism: Lates calcarifer; assembly: GCF_001640805.2. Classification (NCBI taxonomy): domain Eukaryota; kingdom Metazoa; phylum Chordata; class Actinopteri; family Centropomidae; genus Lates; species Lates calcarifer. The sequence goes on along the minus strand of NC_066847.1, from coordinate 19,494,431 downwards.
AGGCACACTGACCAACCAGTAGGAGTTGCTAGTGAAACAACAACAAATGATCCCTAACTGGCTTCCCATTTGCAAACAATACCAGTTTCGTTTGACGTGGCACACAAGCACAAGATGAGAGTAGGGCTGCAACTTCTGATCAGAGATCAACGTAACATCTTATGTTTTGTCTCACCAACAGCGCACAACCTAAAGATATTCCATATATGATATATCAAACAGAGAAAAGCAACAAATCTTGAGATTGATCTGTGTTAAAAATGACAACCACCTATGACAAAAGTTGCCATTTTCTGTAAATTGACTATTTGTAAATCACTAAATTAACTAACAATTCTTTTCAGCTCTAGATGAGAACTTTCCAAAGGCTTCCGCAAATCTACTAATACTGAAAATATAAAGTTCCTCTTTTTTTTCCTTGTCAAATCGACGTGGGCCACATTTTTCTAAACTCAAAAAAAAGGAAGAACTCACAAACCAAAATCTACCATATTTAAATGTTTTTATCCTTTACTTGCTGTAAGGAGTACCTCCTCTAAACCATTCAGACTACTGACTCATTACACAGAAAAAGAAGTGACTCGCATGGATTAAACACTGTACATAAGAGCGCACACAAAGGAGCTTTCATTTAACCAAGCCACCGAGTGAGTAGTAATGTAACTTGAGCCGCGCTGTGATGAAACATGCTGTAGGCAGAGGCAGACACATGAAAAAAAAAAAAAAACGCATTAGTCTTTACTGCTTCTGAGAGCACGCTGTGTTACCTGCAGCTTTTTTGAAACGCCTTGAATGATAGGCTTCACCCTTTTGAGGTGGACTGCCAAGTGCTGGCACGCTTTTTGTCGAGACAAACCGAATACATTGCTTTTGAAGAGCAGCGAGGGTCGGACAGGGATTGGAGCCTAGAATTCTAAAAAGACAAGCACAAATGTGTGATGAAACTTTCAGCACCATGGACAGCAGCCCTCAAGAAGCCTGACGAGAGGGGGACGAGATTGTGAGATGCACAGAGCGGAAAAAGGAGAGGAGATGGAGTTAAGTGACAGGCAGTGAGTTCACTTTATAATTAAGCAAAAACGTCGTCTCCCAAACCCCATGCATTTCAGCTATCTTCACCCCCAAACACATATGCACACCCTCCTGCGGAAAGAGCCAGCTTTTCCACAGTTTTTCCCCATCTCTGTGTCTTAGGCTGAATAATGCAGGGCCTTTACCCAGTGCTCAAGCTTGAGTGGATAATCTGGCCACAAGGACAGGCTGTGTCAACATTTCCCTTTACTTCCTTATTTATTTATTTACCCACCCGCAGTTGGACTCGGGGAGGGTGAGGGAGGATATGTGCGTGGCTAACAACATGCTGGCCGAGCAGATGACCTGCTTTCAGAAGGTTTCCTTTTAAGGGGGAGAGTGCGGACTGCACCAAACTGAATTTGGGAGATCACATGCAATATTTTTTCGGGAGACCAGAAGTCTTTTTGAACAAGTCCTGTAACACAGAAATGCAGAGCCACCTGCCACTCACTATCATTTTCTTTTCGTTATCGAACCAGCAATCGTCTTTTTAAATAGTCAATTTATCATGTTGTCTACAAATTATCTAACAAAGTAAAACATGCACACACAACTTGAGAGCCTAAAGTAATATTTTCTTTCATATTAGTTTAAGGAAACCGGAAAGAAAAGACTATCATTGTTCACAGAAGTAATGACAATAAAGTTGAATTGGATGTAATTCGAATTGCTTGTTTTTCTGACCAACAGTCCATAACCCAGAAATATTCAATATATGGTGACATACCAGTAAGAAATACAGCAAATCTTAACATTTGTGAAGCTCTGTTGGGGGGTGCCTGACTGACCTAAAAGATTAACTGATTATCAAAATCAGCACAGATTACTTTTCTGCTGATTAGCCAATCAATTAATGGACTAATTCAGCACTATAGAAAAAGTATAAAATAAAGACCTAATCTTGAACAGTAACACAGAAATTTTGGTTCAAATTTTGTCACATTTTCAGCTGAATCAAAGGCGTGTTTTAACAGGCGACTTATCCAAACAAAGAAGTCGAGATATGAACTTTTATTTTTAAACCCTCTGAGTTCGAGTTGAACCCAAAGGGATGGACGCAGCTAAAATCTACACTGCTAAGTCAATTCTTCATTGTGGATTTAAGTGTCTTAAGTTTGTAAATGCACGACTCCCAAGTGATGTGCCAAAATCCATTTTGCAGTGAGAAACTGCTGAGGCTTAATTGTTGCACACGCTTAAAATGCCATTCACAGTGACTTTGCAATTCTGAATCATGTTTGGGGTGGCTTTTGTTTCCTGTGCCTAAATAACTGTTACAATATGACTCTTAGCACAGCCAATTGCAAGCTGTGGCTTAAAGAGCCTAATCCTCTTTAATTTGTGATTACTTGTGATTCAAAATGGTAGCCCACTAAACCACATGAGATTTATTGTTTAAATGTCCTCCTCCACTGTATTGCAACCTGGATACTGATAACAGAGAAATAAATATCCTGTATATATATCCTGAGCTCTCACGGTGGCATTCAAGTAAATTACCATAAAAATCACTGTACAAATATTTTGGCATCAATCATTGAGCATAAATTGCTAAATAGCTGGGAGCCCTCTTTGCATTCATAGGGAATGATTTCATTGGCATTCTTGTGGCAGATGACTTTAGCCTCACACATTCCTCACACAAATTAGAATGTGAGAATTAAGAGGGATTTCATACAGCACGATAAGTGTATTTTAAAGGCAGAACTGATTAAGCTTGAGGGAAGAGGGAGGAATTAGGTAATTATCTCCAAACAGACACCACTGCTGCTCTGCTGTGTGAGAACAGGCCCAACGCTCCAGGATCAAAGTGCTCTGCATCAAGTCTATTCTCAACAAAAAGACTCAGCCCAGACCAAGTTCGCGTTACCTGGTTTCAACACCTACCTGGCAACCCATGGGTCTCAGGATACTGAGATATCAGATTCATGATCTCTGCCTGAAAAAGCATCACTCAAGTCCACATAATACTCAACATGACGCATCTTAGTTACTTCAAAAGGAATGCTAAGTGTGTGTTTGCCTCTAATTTATTGATAGAATTCCTGGCATAAGATTTATTTTGTCTACTAGGTTAATTCATTATTGATTCCAAGGGCAGGATGTTTGAGCCCTTACAGAGAGCTGTGGAAGTTCGGGAAGGCAACCTTTCAGAAAAGTAGTTTGGAGACACTGGGGCGCTTAGTCGGCTACTTTTCCATTTAATTAGAACTGTAATGTCAAACAGCAGAAGTTTGGTACAGAGCTGCTTGTAAAATACAAGAGGGGAGCTTAGCACTGCGATTAATAGTTTGTGAAGTTGCTACCTGGTCTCACCTCTTGTGCTGACTCACTCAAAACATCCTGTACAACTTATGCTAATTTTTTTTTTTTTTTTTTTTTTTTTTTTTTTTTTTAATCAAAGCATGTACAGTATAGACGGCGTTAAGGCTATTTTTTGCCCAAAGTGATACCGTCATGTTGGAGAGAGTCGTGTCCTACCTGTTCGTAGCAATTCTCCCAGGTGAGGTTCAGGAGGCAGGAGGAGAACAGCTCATCTTCGGTCCGGGCATAACCGTCCATGGTGTGAGTGCGTGCCAACCGTGTCGGGTGGAGGAGTCTGCGGAGTTCTTATGTTACAAACGGAGGTTCTGTCTTCTATCAAGTCTTCCCTCGACGAGCGTCTCTTTTTCTCTGTGTCTCCCTCTCGGTGTCTCTCTCTCTCTCTCTGCCCCGGTTTCTTCTTCTTCTCCTCCGTCCGGTGCCGTGGAAGCTATCAAACGAACAGCGGCGGTGTGCTGGCTGCTGCTTCCCCTGTCACGTGGGCGCGTTCTCCCCCTAAAAACAGAGTGGGATGCTTTCGAGGGCGGTGGTTCCCAAATTGTGGTCTGCGGGCCACCCAGGGTCAATAAGTGCCCTCAGTGTGATTAAGAATACTTTAATTCAAGACCCCAAGCTGAATGACGGCATGTCAGAAGTACTAATGGTGGTGTTATCTCTCCTACCACTCACCTGTAGTTGTCGTCCTCCTGCGCACATGCTAGCTAGGTTCTGTTAATTAGATTCACCTGGTGCTCCAGCTGCAGTTAGTTTGTAGCTCCACGGCTAGCTATCCTGGCCTACTATCCTCATTCCTTTAACATGCAGTGGTTAACGGGACACTCGCCTCTGATTTAATGATCTATCGAATGTGCAGCAATGCATTGTGGGATATCTAACAAAAAAGTTGTTGTGTACTTTTGTTGCATTGTGGGAAATTTAGTGGACTGGAGACTTTACAAAATAACCAAGTTTTAGATATACTTTAACTTCAAAAACAACAAGTCATGTGTGAGGTGAACCTCGGGTTATCACATTTGGACACAAAAACCATCAAGTCAAACAAAATGGACAAGGAATTTCTAACTTGCAAAATTATTAAATTGTCCCACCGCTGCTGCCTTTCATTTGCATTTAGGATTGGAATAAAATGGAGGAGGGTAAATAAAGTGCACTAGATAGCAATTACTGGGTGATTTTGGACACAGCCATGCAGATCACTGCAATAACAGACATTTTCTTGGCTAACACTTTGACATGCTTTCACACATGGGGTAATTAATAACATTAATTATAGCTGCATCATATTTAGGTGATCCAGTTTTCAAACCCCAGTGTTGTGCATGTTTGCTCACAATGAAGCCATAGGTAAAATTACTGCTAAATATCTAACATCTAAAGTCTTCACTGATGTTTTTTCTGAAAGACAGAACTCTCTGTTATAGCTCGATTTTAAATTGTAAATAAAGAAATGCAACCTGAAGAAACATCATTAAATTATTATTCTTTTAAAGCCTCATGGATCCATGGCACACCTACACAAGTGTTTGATTATACATCTTCTCAAGACTGTGTGGGCATGTACACTGTTTTTGATTGGCATCTCACTCTCACATATTGTAGCGCCTGTTACTGTGGGGCAACTAACTCCTTTATCATTTGTACTATTTCTTCACAGAGACTGGTGACATCCCATAATCCCCCACCCCATAGCCTGATGCAGCTTCAGGCTTAGCAGAGGCCTAATCAGGCAAAGTAAGTAAAAACACCTGTGTGGGTGTGCAGGGCATTTAATGAAGATGAAATACTGAGATTAAAGTTAAAATGTTAGAGCTATAATTCTGTCTGCTAAAGTTTCCTATCACTTCTCGAAACCCAATTTTAGGAAGAAATTTAGTATAATTTGTACCTCATTCTCTTCCCATTTAACTTTCTCCTCTTTCTTATTTTGTGACAGTTAAAGGAAATATATATCACAGCCAACTACACCAGTCAGACATATAGCCAGATCGAGGCAAACTTGCATCAGGTTACTCCCAAATCAGGTGCCACTGAGATAGAGCAGTGCAATATATTTTAATGAGGAGTTCATCTGTGCCTGGTGTAGCATTGTCTACATATGGCAAAATGTATAATAATCACAAAAAGCTTCATAGCAAACACCAAAAGATGTATTACCTCACCAGATTTATACTGTCTGGTGGGCATACAATTAGCATTATGTTACTGCAATGCCATTACAGCACCCTGTACTTCAAAATAGTTTATACTATCATGAAAATCTTGCTGAACTGGATCACCGTAGTCTTACTCATCATTTACAGTTGAGTCTCCATGGACCCATACAGTACATCTACAGTATATAATGAGGGACAGGGAGTGCCCTTGTACATAAACCTACTAAAGCATCACATTACACTTTATTTGTAATGATGGTGCTCATGCATGACAGAGATTGGTGTAGGCTGAAAGCCCTAAACTACATGTAAATATTGTCAATATATAGTCAATATAGTCAATACAAGGTTTTTTGTTTGTTTATTTTTTTATTATTTTTTTTTTTGCAACTTTTCAACATCAAAATTGCCTTTAAAATTTCCCCTTGAATGTAGCATTTGATTGCATGTTAATTGTTATATTAGTCACATACACTATGATAGACTGACTGGCAAGCTTAATCAAGCCCATTATGACGGATTCAAATGAAAATTCTGCCTGATTTAAGTATTACATGATGTAGTTTTTTATTATATTCATACAGCCTCAGATAAAAACTACCAGTTTAAGTACAGTATGTCAACCATTAGGACAACTGTAAAGCTTTGTTCACAATAAAACCAGTAATATTGTATGGTCGAATGTGTGTTATCCACATGCAGCCATGCTGAGC